>NW_022589708.1:6635365-6894488 GCF_004348235.1 Phoca vitulina
CCCCCCGCCAAGACTTCTGATCTACAGAATTGTGAGATAACAAGAGCAGGCTATCTTAAGCCATTTAGTGCATTATTTGTCATGCAACAGTAGAAAACAAATGCACCCAGTAGAATGAGAGTTATTGAAAATTCTAGACCAGACAGTGATCTAATCAGCCTTACATATTCAACAATTGCCTTTGTTGTCAATACAGAGGACAGATAAGGAAGGGGATGCCTCAGCATGGTTTGAACATGACGGTGGGAATGCAGGTAGGAGGTGAAGGTACCAGAGCTATCAAGACCGTAGCACTAACACAACCGCACCCTGAGTAACCCTGCACGATGATGAGGAAGAGGGTGAATTAAGTTCCCCAACGTGGGTGACCAGGGGCATGGGTGGCATTCTGAGAGGAGTAGACACCTGTTCGTCAGTAAGGGCGATGACCTTAGGGAAGTCATGTTGAGTTTGAAGCATCTGCGAGGCAACAGGTTGGTTGTGTTTGATGGTAGTCCAACATGGGGGCTGGAACTTGGGGAATGATGAAGCGTGGGGATAATGGGTTTGGCTGTAACCCTGAGAAGAGTCATTGCTGAAGTCATTAGGCGATGAAAAAGTCGTAGTAAGAGTGTCAGTGTGCAGGGGGAAGAGGACTGGAGGAAATGCCTCGGGAGAGGCTGTAAAACTGACCAGAATAAGCAAGACAACAAATTGGGGATTACAGTGTCATGGAAACAAGGGAAGGAATTGTCAGCAGTGTGTGATTCTGGAGAGTTGTAAAGCAAAATGTAAAATAAGAAGAACTCATGGAATTTGACAGTAAGATCGTTGATAGTTATTCCTCAGGTACTATCGGCGGAGACCTGGGATACAGGTTCACAGTGGTATTTAAAAGAAGGCCGTGGAGGAGACTGGTCAATACGGTGAGTGTACGTGACGGTGATGATGATGACCAACCACGGGCACTGTGATTACTGTTCTTTAGAGGAGACGCAATGAAAGAAAGGGAAGAAAATAATTTCTTCAGAAGGATGAGATATGATGTTTATATGCTGAGGAGAAACCAGGCGAGGAGGAGTGATTGTAGACAAAGCAGAAAGCAAGCCAGCAAAGCTTTGAGGTGTGAGAGAGAGGGGTAGCACAGGCAGGGACAGGGGTGTGGCAGAGTGTCCATTAAGTCCAGTCCCGCTTCTCTTTGGACCGTCCCTCCCCCAGCGAGACTGGTTCCTCAGACGTCCTTTCAGTGAGGTGTGGAATGTGACCGAGTTCTAGCCCTGAAGGTGATGCATGGTGTTTCGGGGCAACAGCTTTACTGAACTGGGGATGCCTCACGCTCCGTCTGCTGCGGGAAGGTGAGCCATGCTGAGGAAGGAAGCGGGGTCTTTTCACATCACTGGATTCTATTTGAGTGGAAATTTGCAGCCTTTATTTGTATTTTAGTGTGTTCCTTTCTGCCATCTTGGCCACCATAACAATTACAGGCACGAAAAGGAGGGGGGTCTAGAAGAAGGAGGAGGGAGGGAAACTCCAAGATTTGCAAACTTGTTGGTGGGAACCAGGAAGGTGAGATGGATTTCAACTTCCTCAGTGAAGGAGATGGAAAGAGTATCTTCTGACTGCCTTGGGGTGGAGGACTAGAGGTGGAATGTGGGGTATGCTGAAATCAGTGGGTCTTCTGTGGAACAGGAATCAGGAGGCGGGAGAGAAGCAGATTAGGGATAAGACTGCACAGCTGAGCTCAATTTTCCAGACTGATGCTGAATGCTTAGCAGGACTTGGACGCTAGAAATTTGTAGGGACTTCATGCCTCAATAGTGTTTGTGTGGACAATGCCCACCATGAATGTGGGAAGCTGGAATAAATACGTTTTCTTAGGGATTTTGGTCAAGGCATGAGTAAATAGCTTCCGCTGCCCAGCCCGTGTTCTTCTTTCTAAAGCAAAGATATCCGAAGGGTTGCTATTCCAAGGAAGCTTATCCTGAGTTAGTGTCTTAGTAGTGACTGTGACTATATGTAGGTCCATCCATAAGGTCACAGTTATAGTTGTCATCTGCAAAGGCACACTGGTATGAGGTAGGCATTAGCTCGAAATAAAGAACCTGATCCAGATAAGAATCTTTTCCCTTCTCCATCTGCATTCGTGGACCAGAAATTAAGATTAATTACACAGATCACTCAATCTGTAAACATTTATTAACCATCCATGGTACGAATGACCATGTTGCAGGAACTAGCTAAGTTGAATATCACAATGCCTCCATTCCTTGAGTGTGGAGAGACAGCATTTCTCAAGCTATAAACACTGACACCCATGAAGGATGGGTTCTGTATAGTGGAACGGGACATACAGAATGGGTTCAGAATGCCCATAATGAAAGCAATTAGAATATTCTTATTTATAGCCAACCACATAAACTCATAAGAAATAAAAATTAAGAAAACCAAGCATCCCACCACTAAAAAAAATCTGTTAAATTGATAAAATGGAAATCTGGTACTTACTTGTTAAGAATTATGCAGTGTGCTTCATTATTATACACCAGCTTCTCCTCACTGGAGTAGTGTTGCTGTTAAAACCTACATATGTCAGTTATCCAGTATACTTTCAGGACATTTTTAAAGCAGTACATAAATACATAAATTATTTCCAAATCTGTGTCAAATTGCAAGTTCACGATTTAGTTAAATAGATCTGGGAATAACAACAATCTATTGCTTTATTTTAATAATAAACTGAAAGTAGGCAAGGGGCATTGGGCAAAGACTACATTTTGTGAAGCATTTGTTCATCGGCAAGGTTTCATTAAATGTCTCTGCGTTTAAATCCTCTCTGTACATTTTTCCACTTCTGGCAATATGGGAGACAAGATACTTCACTGATCGTTCCACTAAGAAAAAGCCTAAACGTCGTTCATTTCATACATGAATCAATGTACAAGAAAGAAAGAAGTCTCACTTGAGAATTTAAAAGAAGGCCCTGGAGGAGACTGGTCAATACGGTGAGTGTACGTGACGGTGATGATGATGACCAGCCACGGGCACCGTGATGACTGTTCTTTAGAGGAGATGCAATGAAAGAAAGGGAAGAAAATAATTTCTTCAGAAGGATGAGATATGACGTTGTACAGAAAGAAACCTAGAGAGGGAAGTAAAATCCTAAAAGAGGTTTGACCTTGAGGAAATTTGCTGAAAATGTTGTGTCGCATTGGTTTTCATGGCCTCTCAGAATGCAAGAAATAAGACAGAACATACAGGGCCTGAAAAGAGTGGGGGCCCATCTGGAAAAGTGTCTCAGTCGGGCTGGAACCATCAGGAGGCTATATCCTTGTGTAATGGTGAACCGAAACTAAAGTCGACCCATTTCTCCAGGTGACACAGAATACACACCCAGTCCTTACACTTGATACCGCACGGAAGTAAACACACATACACACACAGACACACACACACGCATATGTATGCACTCACACACACACCTCCCAGTAATCCTGGAGAAAAAAAGACAGAAAAGACAAAAGCTGGACCTGACATTCACATTCTTTGCATGATTAAAAAAGTCAAAATAAAACACAAACTCCAAGTATATTTTAAAGTAAATTTAGTATACAGTAGCAATACAAATCCTCTTTGGAGCATTTTATTCCAGAACTCAAAGAATTCCTGAAGGGAAAATGTACACTCACTGTCAAATTTCACTGAAGAAATAAGAAACAAAGAATGAGCGAGAATCTGCAAAACCAAAAAGCATTGAAAATAAAGCTATTAAAGAATCAGATATTACTGCAATCACTAATGGAATAAAAATAAAAATATATAACTATATGTGATAGGTTTAAAAAATAAAAGGCTAGTTTGGAAATACAGTTAACCCTTAAACAACATGGGTGTGAACTGTGCAGGCCCACTTATATGTGGATATTTTTTTGATAAATACAGACATATTGTAAATGTGTTCAGTCTTCCTTATGATTTTTCTTAATTACACTTTCTTTTGTCTGGCTTACTTTATTGTAAGAACACAGTATATAATATATGTAACATACCAAATATGTGTGAATCGACTGTGTATGTTATCACTAAGGTTTTAGGTCAACAGTGGGCTATTAGTTGTTTTGGGGGAGTCAGAAGTTACACACAGACTGTGGGGGGGGCCGGTGCCCTTCACCTCACATTGTTCAAGGGCCAACTGCATAATCATGGAAAAAGAAAACCTGAAGAGTAAACAGGCTGATTTTGAAAAGAACCAAGTGGGGGCACCTGGGTGACTCAGTCGGTTAAGAGTCCGACTCTTGAGGGGCGCCTGGGTGGCTCAGTTGGTTAAGCGACTGCCTTCGGCTCAGGTCATGATCCTGGAGTCCTGGGATCGAGTCCCGCATCGGGCTCCCTGCTCGGCGGGGAGTCTGCTTCTCCCTCTGACCCTCCTCCCTCTCATGCTCTCTGTCTCTCATTCTCTCTCTCGCAAAATAAAAATAAAATCTTAAAAAAAAAAAGGGTCCGACTCTTGATTTCAGCTCAGGGTTCCTGAGATCGAGCCCCACATCGGGCTCTGGGCTCAGTGGGGAGTCTGCCTGAGGATTCTCTCTCCCGCTCTGCTCCTCCCCCTCTCACATGTGCTGTCTCTCTCTAAAATAAATACATAAATCTTAAAAAAAAATTAAAAACACAGTCTGGCTATAAAAGAACACATGGAATTAGATGTGGCAGCTGGAAAGTCACTACTGAGACTTCCTGCACAGAGGTAGAATCTTCTAGAATGCAACACAGACAAGCCAGGAAATGAAGGTCAAGAAGGAGAGCCTAACATGCACAGAAGAAAGAGTGTAAAGGATTAACCTACTGCTCACTGGAGTTCCAAAGGCAGTGGAGAGAGAAAAAGACTCTATCTGAGAAGTATCCAGAACTAGTGAATGACAATAATCAATATATTCAAGAAAACCTGTGAATCTTACACAATGACAGTAAAATTTCAGAACACACACACACACAGAATAGAAATCATCTGTGAGAAGAGATAGGTGGATTTCAAGAGAGTCACGGTTACACTGAGTCCAACCCAGGCTTCGGACCCGTGCCCCATCATCACTTGGGTGCAGGGTGTAAAGGAAGATGCAGTTCCTCCTTGGAGAGACAATACATGTGCTGTGAGCCCCCCTGCCTCCCCTCCCTGTCAGAGAACACAGTGCATGTCCTTGGACCTAAGGGGCCATGGAAGTGCTTATTTTCTCTAGAAAGCATTAAAGGGTGAGAGACCTATAAGGAGACCCACAGCTGGGGCGGGAGTGGGGTGGGGGCGCAGCTTGGAAGTCATGGCATTCCCCGCTGAGAGCAGACCACATCAAATGGCACTTTTCTTATGAGTCATATGTGAGTTTTGTGAGATGGTTCAGCTTGGGATTGTCAAAGTCAGTCTTATTTAAGACTGACTTCCTGGCCAAGGAGGGAAGCTCTGCAGAAAGGAGTTGGAAGGACATCACCAGACGTCCAAGATTTTAGGGAGGAATCTCAGGAGGACAGCCATGGTGGATGCATTCATCTTGGCCAGGAGATCACCTGCTGTGGGAAGGACTCTCAGCGGAGCCCCAAGTGTGCCCTGGAGAGTTCAGCAGGGACCCTCCCATTACTTTTGGAGGAATTGAACAGCAGGTTATAAGGGGGCAGGTCAACAAGGTCATCAGTGCCCAGACCCCCTCTCCCTGGGGTCCTGTGGCAGCCACAGTCCTGCTGGGGCGTGGGGGGTGGGGGCCTCAGCCTGAAAAATAGGAAAGTTTCCTGCTTGTCCACTGGATTGGCAAACCCTGTGAAGGTAGTTGTAAACAGATACTGATGTTTTGATTCTTAGGGAGTACAAGGAAATGTAATTAACAAAATGAGATGTTTCTTGGGAATGAAAGTGACTAGAAGACTCTTTATTACCTGAAACTGAGCCCCTCCATTGTGGCATCTCTTTGTATTCATTCAGCAGCAGGGGTTTGACCCCCAAAGTGGGGTGGGGGCTGAGGAGGCTGTGCTGGGCGGTGAGTAATTGATTTCCGA
Source organism: Phoca vitulina (assembly GCF_004348235.1). Classification (NCBI taxonomy): domain Eukaryota; kingdom Metazoa; phylum Chordata; class Mammalia; order Carnivora; family Phocidae; genus Phoca; species Phoca vitulina. The sequence continues at coordinate 6,641,381 of NW_022589708.1, forward strand.
TCGCATCTTTGCTCATCGTCCAGGTTCAATAAATATTAAGAAAATGGTTAATGTAATATTGAATAGTTAAGACAATGTTTAAGGACTTTATCAGATGATAATTTTGGAAATATCACTTTAAATATCCATTTATTTTAACGAATACCTTCTAGCTTTACTGTAAAAAGAATGCTTTGAAAATAATGAAAACTAAATAAAAATAATGCAGTCCCAACCACTTCACTGACTACACATGCTCTGTAGCTTTGCGGGGAGGAGGGCAGGAAATAGAGAAGTTCAAGGACAGCGTGCCTCCACGAGGTATAGCAAATCCTGTTAGTCCAGGTAGTTTCCCTGGCTGGGAACGGGACAGGGCTCCTCTTGTCTTGTCTGCTCCAGCTGCAATCTTTTATTTATCCTGCACATCTCTTTCATTCGCACAAATTTTGGTTCCTGTTTTCACATTTGCCACGCTGGGTCGTTTTTGTCCTACGACAAAGTTACTATGATGTTAGTCGTAAATATTTAATGTTCTTAGAATTGTGTTTTACCCTTTACTCTTTCTACCCTTATTAATAGTTTTAGTTATTATTGATGGTATTTCACTAAGCTCTCAAAAATGTATTCCTCCGCTCTAGAGAAGTATGTTCCTTTGAAATTTGATTGCCTGCAAAGCTTGACATGAGGTTTATTTTTCTTGTGAAATAAGCCATTTAATCTGGAATGCGTACATATCCAGCTGAAACTTGGAGGAAAGAAGTCATCTCTGGTTTCGGTTTTACTATCACACGTTTCCATACTAATGTTGGTAGGTTAGTTGTAAGATTCGAGTATTCACCATTTATTATTAGTGATACTTTGCACACACTTAGAGTTCACAAGAGAAAGTCAGAAAAGTGGTCTCGTGGATTTACCTTACTTACAGCAGGAGGTGGCCTGGTAGGTATTAGCAGCCCAGCATCAGAGCTGGAAAGAGAGATACGTGTTGGTTAAGGGATTTGGCCCAAATCATTCAGTCTCTGACCACATCAGCCCTAAGATATTACACTTAAAAATACTCAAAAGGGACATGGCGCAGGGAGAGGTCATTTAGATCAGCCTCCCAAGGGATACAGGACACTCCCTCACCCCATTAGCACCAAATGGTTCGGGGCCCCCCTTTGTTTCCCTCCTTTCGGCCCCAGGGCTGTGATTCTTGAAGAAATATCATCATCCAGCATCTAGTTCACGGCTTTTCCTACCACACCACATAGTGTCTCCTATTTGTGTTCGTTTCCTTGGTTTTTGTTTTTGTTTTTTAAACATAGCCCAGGTCACAATTTAACCGTTTGGAATTTTTGTTTTTTTATAACTTTAAAGCTCCCAGGCAATGTATAATAACATGGTTAGTGGGAGAATCTTGCTCACAAAATCCAAAAGCTTAATAACTGAGAAAATCAGGCGCACAGAACAGAAGGTCATGCGTGGCTGTAAGTTGGAGAGGAATAGAACAGCGGTTAGATATGTATATATGCTGAGTTGATCAGAAGTATGAAGACAGTGAGGCTAGAGTCCTTGAAAGAATTAAAAGGAAAAGTAAAAAATACTTTGTAAGGTAGAAGTATCAAGTTCAGGGGTGCCTGGGGTGGCTCAGGTCATGATCCTGGGATCCTGGGATCCAGGGATCCAGCCCCAGGTTGGGCTCCCTGCTCAGTGGGGAGCCTGCTTCTCCCTCTGCCTGCCCCCTCCAGGTCGTTCTTTGTCTCATTCTCTCTTGCTCTCTCAAATAAATAAATAAAATCTTAAAAAAAAATAGAAATATCAAATTCAATTACAAACTTACCAGGCCATGGATAAGCAGTTAAGTGTTAGTATAGAAGCTTCCAGGCATGATTGTTCTGTGTGGCTTGCATCCATCAAGTCAGATGTTTGGCCAAGACCTTTGCCTCATCACAAACGTGGCCCAGCCCGTTGGCTGAGGTCAGAGAGGCCCCTGTCTTGTAATGGGAAAGTCTGAGGCTGATGATTATAGATCAAGGGACAGGTCAAAGCTGTATTAATTAAACCACTAATTGGATATTGAAAGAATTGTTCTTCTCTTCAAAACTTGTATCACTTTCAGGTTCCTTTAGTGTTTATGGACGTTTCGTGAAGCAGCATCTTAATCCATGATTAGGTAGCAAGAGTTTGGGCACAGGGCTATGGGATTGGATAATAGATACTCTAAGTTTGCTTCAGTCATGAAATTCTATGAGTTTGGAAGGAACTTTGTCTTAAAAAGAATTGTTGAAATCCTATTTAAAGCACTTTTTTTTTTTTGCTTTCTCAAATAAAAGGATGACGTGCTATTCTTTAAAATTTGTAATATCATTATTGTGAAAGCAAAAGATATAAGAATTTATCATTAACTTCTTTTCCTCTTGTTTCCAAGATGCATAATCTTGAATTTAGGCTTATGCTCACTTTTTATATATATATACTATCTTTATTGTTTTATTTTCTATGAAGAAAACAACCCAATTAATCTATAATAGGTCTGCTTTTTAATCCTAAAAACCTGTGGATTATTGGAAAAGGAGCACTTTTAATTTTACAGAGGATAATAATAAATAATAAATGTTTGATAATTCTAAAATCTCAGATAATATATTGTTAACAGTACTAAGGAAAAGGACGAAGGTAGAAAAAAAAAAAAAACTTTGCATGCTTTTACCAAAACAATTGTAGGAAATCCTCGTCCTGCTACAATTATTCATCTGTCATGAAAAGTTCTCTCAGAGACATAATGGCCACAACCATTTCATTTTCTAACTTCTTAAGCAGTCTGAGGGTGAATTGAGAGTTTCAGTTCCAGGTTATGGTTATAATTACTAACTGCAAAAATCCCTGTTGCCTTTCATTAAGTAGTTATAATATTTAATTGAGACTACAGGGTGTCTACACACAGCATAGTACCATGCATAATTATCCATACACATAAAGGAACACTGAGGGTACTTTTAACAATGAAACATTATCAAAAAATTACATTTTTAATTTAAGTTTTGACTTTAATCTTCTCAGTGATTAAATACACATCTCGCATTTTTCTGCAAATGAAGACATTAAGCTAAATAAATGAACCACAAAGTAGGAAAGGCGAAAAGAGAACTCTGCACTATAACATAAATGGATAAATCGAGTATGCATTAGCAAATTACACCAGGCGTTTTTCTTCTAATAGCTGTATGAGGAAGGAGGGCAGTCAAATACTGCCGGCTCAGCTGGTCAGCATCCTCTCCTTGGTGAGCTCCAACCGTGGGAGGATCATGGGATAAGATATCCGGGTGGCCTTTGTCCCAGCCTTTTGCTCCCACAACTTTGCTTCTGGCAGAATACTTATCTCTTTGACCACTGGGAAGCTACTAAAAAGAGAGGAACTTGGAAGGACCTGGAACTTTCTATGTGAATGTCTTTGAAAGTTGCCACCTTCCAGGTTAGCTTTTTTTTTTTAATTTAATTTTTTTTAAAGATTTTATTTATTTATTTGAGAGAGAGAATGAGAGAGAGAGAGAGAGCACATGAGAGGGGGGAGGGTCAGAGGGAGAAGCAGACTCCCCGCCGAGCAGGGAGCCCGATGCGGGACTTGATCCCGGGACTCCAGGATCATGACCTGAGCTGAAGGCAGTCGCTCAACCAACTGAGCCACCCAGGCACCCTCCAGGTTAGCTTTTAAGAGAAGTTTAAGGTATCAGGAACGCACAAATAAAGGAAAGCTTGCACATGGAAACATCACTTGCCAACAGTTCCCTCACGGGACATAGAAACCTGGAATTCTAGAAAAAAAATGGCATTATGTTGTTAGGAATTAATCATATGACTCCTATAAATGGTGTGCATCGAGGGAAGGAAGCTGCCAGAAACTCCTGAAATTATTGAAACAGAAATAAAATGATCCCCCATGGAATCTTAGGCAAGTGAAACTATTGTTAGAATTTCAAATTTTCCTTCCACTTCATATTTGCAAAGTGCTTTATAATAACTTCTTATATTATCCATCCCCAGCCTACCTGAGAGATAAGGCGCACATTTTTACTGTTTCAGTCATTTATCGTTATGAACAGCATTTTTCCCACAGGGATGGGAAGATTATACTTTGCCACCCCTGTCAGGTACCAGCTGTCAGCCAAAAAGAGAGCCTCATGAAAGCCACTTTAGTCAACATATTTGGTCTTGAGAAAAAACCAGATATTTGAGATGTAAATCCAGATACTTATCAACGGGTCAAGAATCGTAATTGTGGGAACTTAGTTTGGGAAGCAAGAAAAAGGCATATAACTGAAGTTTCAAGGTTTACACACCCCAGTGGAAGCTTTGCAGGTACAAATCTGCAAAGTTTAGATTATTTGCAGATACTCCTAGCTAACATTTGAATGACTTATTACTATATGCCAGGGACCGTGCGTGACATGGGGTGTGAAGAGGAACCGTAGGGATCGATCCGTGTCTGTGGGAGCTCCCTGGAAACGCAAACATTTTCTTCCTGGGATCCACTAAAATCAAAACATTTAATTTGACTTGTCTACATGCTCCAGGACCCCAAGATGTAGTGAAAGGCACTCCCACCCCCACCTCCTACAGTTTCTTGAGGAACAATTTTAGTTCTAACTAAACATTACACAGTTAACAAACATCAAAACCACAAATGGTTACAAACATTCAAAACTGTCTCTAGGCAGTTTTAGTGGGAATATATTTTATTCAAAGGGTATTGGGGAATTTCACAGACAGACATATTCTGCACAGGACAGACAGACCAGAAGACCAGGGGCAAGAACCAACCAAAATCCAAACTTCAGGGTGGTGAAGGTGCCTGTTGAGCCACTGATGCGCCGTGGCTGGTGCTCCCGCCTGGCATCTGCCACCTCCAAGGAAACTTGGTTGTCCTGCCTCCCTGCATTGCAAGCTGCTGGACAGCTGACTGGCAGAGCCTGAGATGCATGCCATGGCCCTGATGGGGTGTTGGTCATGGGAGGGAGGGGTTCCAATGCCGGAAGGTACAGTATAGATTTTCTTTGCATCGATGAAGATGGTGAGGGGCAGGTGGTGGGTTTTCTTAATTTATATGCCAAATACCTGCGTTGGCTCAGATGAAAGACAAGAGTGTCACAGCTGAGAGGTGAAGCCCTGTGGTCACCCTCGTCAAAGGAAATGATTTCTCAAGAAAAGAAGTGAGTTTGGTCTATCAGATATATCCTTCTGTCTTTTCCATAGTCCTGGAAATTTGAGCCGCTACTTTATTTCTAATGTGTCTTGCTTCAGAGGTGGTTCCTCAGTCTGCATTTTATGATGTCTGTCTGACCACCATTCAAACCTTTCTCAGTGATGTTAACTGAGGCTCCAGAGGCAGGTCTCCTGAGAATTCTCAATTGAGTTCATTCTCCAACTGAGTCAACTTCTGGAGAATTTCATTATTGAAATGAAAAAGTCCCAAGAGAATTTTGATGTTATTGTAGTAAGAACATTTAACATGAGACCTACCCTTTTAACACATTTTTTAAAAAGATTTTATTTATTTATTTGAGAGAGAGAGTGCGTGATCAGGGGGGAGGGGCAGAGGAACAGGGAGAAGCGGACTCCCCGTTGAGCAGGGAGCCTGATGTGGGACTTGATTCCAGGACCTCAGAATCACGACCTGAGTTGAAGGCAGAGGCTTAACCAACTGAGCCACCCAGGCACCCAACACATTTTTTTTTAAGAGAGAGAGAGTGCACCCAAGTGCATGTGGGGGGGGGGCAGAGGGAGAGGGAGAGTGTATCTTAAGCAGGCTCCACACCCATCATGGAGCCCGATGCAGGGCTCATTCTCACACCCTGAGATCATGGCCTGAGCTGAAATCAAGAGTCAGATGCTTAACTGACTGAGCCACCCAGGTGCCCCAACATATTTTTAAGTGAACCATATGGTATTGTTAAATATAGAGATTCAGTTATATAGCAGATCTCTAGAACTTACTCATCTTGCATAACAGAAACTTATACCCATTGAATAGCAACTCCCCGTGTCCTCCCTAGCCTCTGTGTAGACAAACCTGGAGGACACTTTGCTAAGTGAAATGAGACCATCATGGAAGGACAAATACTTCATGATTCCACTTATATGGAAACCATCAAGCTCATAGAAACAGACAGTGGAATTTTTATTTGTAAAGAATCTCCCCTCTTTTTTTTAATTTGATGATCAAAATTTTGTTGATCAAAATTATAAGCCACTGCAAACTTCCCAATATAGCATATCATTTGAGTCACGGTGTGAGCACAAACATAGGAGCAATAAGATGTATATAAAAAAGACAACGTGTGATGAAGAAGTCATTGCATCATTTAAAAAAAAAAAAAAAATACTTGGGCCAATCTATTTCAACTTTGAAAGATGTATTACTATGTAAAAAAAATTTAATGGAAGAGAAATAAAGGCATTGTATCTCTGCTACTCCCCAAAATATTAAGAAACTAGTTAATCTAGTTAATTACTATAAAATTAATTCTTACCATCCACATCTAAACTTAAAATTAGTGTAGGAATTTTCTAGAAATATGACTCATTTGTATCCTTTAAATTAATTAGTTAATGTAAGTTTGTCTAATTTAAACAGACATGATTGCCTGTAACTTGGCTGTGTTAACATGAGGCATTCAAGTGTTCTGGAACTACTGTACAGAACTTTATGCTACCATCCTCACAACCTGCTTATTCTCTTAACAAATGTTTTTATTTATAATGAACGAAGTTAATAAAAGAAAAAACTTAGATTTAATATTCCTTCATGATTATGGGTGAGAAGTAACCTAAAATGCAACCTTTATGGCTAGTATCCAAAATCTATAAAGAACTTATGAAACTCAACACCCAAAGAACAAATGATCCAATCAAGAAATGGGCAGAAGACATGAACAGACATTTTTCCAAAGAAGACATCCAAACGGCCAACAGACACATGAAAAAGTGCTCAACATCGCTTGGCATCAGGGAAATCCAAATCAAAACCTCCATGAGATATCACCTCACACCAGTCAGAATGGCTAAAATTAACAAGTCAGGAAATGACAGATGTTGGCGGGGATGTGGAGAAAGGGGAACCTTCCTACACTGTTGGTGGGAATGCAAGCTGGTGTAGCCACTCTGGAAAACGGTATGGAGGTTCCTCAAAAAGTTGAAAATAGAGCTACCATATGATCCAGCAATTGCACTCCTGGGTATTTACCCCAAAGATACAAAAGTAGGGACCCGAAAGGGTACATGCACCCCGATGTTTATAGCAGCAATGTCCACAATAGCCAAACTGTGGAAACAGCCAAGATGTTCATCAAGAGATGAATGGATAAAGAAGATGTGGTGTATATATACAATGGAATATTATGCAGCCATCAAAAGGAAAGAGATCTTGCCATTTGCAACGACGTGGATGGAACTGGAGGATGTTATGCTGAGCGAAATAAGTCAATCAGAGAAAGACATGTATCATATGACCTCACTGATATGAGGAATTCTTAATCTCAGGAAACAAACTGAGGGTTGCTGGAGTGGTGGGGGGTGGGAGGGATGGGATGGCTGGGTGATAGACATTGGGGAGGGTATGTGCTATGGTGAGCGCTGTGAATTGTGTAAGACCGTTGAATCACAAACCTGTACCTCTGAAACAAATAATACATTATATGTTAAAAAAAAGAAGATAGCAGGAGGGGAAGAATGAAGGGGGGGAAATCGGAGGGGGAGACGAACCATGAGAGACTATGGACTCTGAAAAACAAACTGAGGGTTCTACAGGGGAGGGGGGTGGGGGAATGGGTTAGCCTGGTGATGGGTATTAAAGAGGGCACGTTCTGCATGGAGCACTGGGTATTATACGCAAACAATGAATCATGGAACACTACATCAAAAACTAATGATGTAATGTATGGTGATTAACATAACATAATAAAAAAAAAGATATAAAATGCAACCTTTATTTTGGAACAGTAATTCTGATGCAGAATAATCCTAGGAATATATTTAGCAGCCAGAAGAAACCAATATAAATAGCATGCTGCTTCCATTCTGTTTGAGTATAAATAATATAAATGATCACAGTGGCAATGTGTTATTATGCAGCTCTCTAATTTTCAGACTTACTATATCTGTTTTTTCCTCTATACTCTTCCTGTGAATTATTCAGGGAAGATATTACTTTCACTTTACAAATGGGGTAATTGAGAACTCAACAAATTATGTAATTTATCTCAGGACACAGTGCTGATTAGTGGTAGAGCTGCAAACCTCATGATTACTTGGGATATTCCTTCTGAGATCCTCTGGGGAAGTTTCAGGATTTACACCCCTCACTGGGAGCCGTCATTGCAGATGTAACTCTCAGGATTGATTTGGGAGATTTGATCCTGTTAGAGATCTCATATTAAGAGGTTCTAATAAAGAATATAATTTTATGGTATTTGCAGAGAATCCCTACATCCTCGGGGCTCCCAGAGTCACGCAGGGTATGAGGACACCAAAGCAAAGGAGGGTGCTGCCCTCCTCCTCCTCTCTGCCACCATTCCTTAGGGACAACCTAATTACTCATTAAGTGTGGAATCATTGTGGTGGGGGCAGGCCAGCTGGGTTTTCTTCAGTCTAATTAAAAGAATGAAGCGATTATCACAGTTCCATTTTGAAGGCACTTTTCAATTTATGTGGATGACTATTTATTGAGCAGCTACTATGTGCTGGTAACTGTTTAAATAAGGTTGTATACTTAAACATCTAAACCAGATCTTTCCCAACTTCTTTACATCATGGTACAGGTAGAAGGTGGCAATGCTGGCCCAGCACATACAGATGAGTGTGTGGATGGAGGTGGCTGGTGGAGGATGAGGGATCAGTATGTCTGCTCACCTGCAGCCAGCCATGTGCCCCGCCTTCGCCCTTGATGCTTTGAAGTGTGTGCTTCGAACCAGCAGCAGCCCTGGGAGACTGTCAGCAACACACAGTCTCGGGCCCACCACAGACCCGATTGATCAAAATCTGTATCTTCACAAAATCCTGCATGATCCTTACACACACTGAACTTTGAGAAACGCTGTTCTCATCAGTGGTCTTCACATTGTGCTCCCGAAGCAAAGGCTTTAGTGAATTATCAGGAGATTCCAATGTGCACCCAAGTTCGAGAAGCACTGAAGAGATATAAAAAAAAAAAAAAAAAAACTAATGCCTGGATCCCATCCTCAGAGATTCTGTTTTGATTGGTTTGGGCTGTTTTTAAATCACCCCAGGGCTGTCTTATGAGTAACAAAGTGTGGGAACAAAGGCTCAAAGCAAAGCTGTGGGCTGGATTTTACTCCCATTTTATCTGTGTAGAAACACAGACAGAGACACTAATAGGACTAAGGAAACTCCATTTGTGAATGGTTGAGCTGGACTCACTTTAGACCCCAAACTAGCTTACTCTATCTAAAAAAGTGGTCCATTATGTTACACAGCTTCCTGAGGATCTTAATAAAATTTGTATTAATTAAATATATTTTTCTCCAAAGAAACGTCTCAATAGAAAAACAAATCTATTCTCAACTAGTATAAAAGCTCCATAGCCACTCAAGAAAAAGGTAAAAAGAAAACAAAACCAAAAACTTTTTATAGAGCAATCATCTGTGGTGCTTGTTATAAAGACATCAAAATAATTCTATTCTTTGCTTATATCATATTTAATTTTAAGATAACTGCATTCAAAAATGTATTCTATTCACCCATGCACACATGTTTAATGTTATTTATCTCTTGCCTTTCTCACAAATGACCCATATCAATTATGTACAAATGAATCCTAAACATTTGAACCCACACTTTGAAAGGCTGTTTGTATATTTTAAACTCATTTGAAAAGCGTAGTGTCTAGAACTCTAATTTCACATGTGAACCCAATTAGCGAGGTGAATTAGGAGAGGGGCTGAGTTGTATTCACCATCAGAACTTGAACATGATTTCCCCTGCATCCCTCTGTCTCCTTTGAGTAACAGAACCAGTATCACGAGTCAGACCAGCCAGCGGCTGCTCAGGGAGTGGGTGCAGATGACCCAAGGAGGGTCAAAACAATGGATCCATCTCTTGGAGGCAGAGAAATAGAATGCTTGGAATTAGAAAGTCATGGACTTAAATCCCATTCCAGTGGCAAATCGGGCAAATTGCCTAATCGTACTATTTGGTCCTCATGTAATAACTAAGGAAAACAGTATGTACTGAATTAAGTAGTTCGCAGGATATAGAGCATTGTATATAAAGACCCTGGCATATTGTTCCTGACCTTCCGTGTTCTTAGGGCTAATACTATGACAACGTGAGGACTGGGTGTCAAGGATTGAGGTTGGCTTAGTAGCTATGGTGCTCCAGACACTCTTCCTGATGTTTATTTACCCCAACTCACGGAGGCTCTGTGAGGCCAGGTGAATTCTGGATTCAAATCCAGGTCTTTGCCCAGCGTCAGGATTTCCAAGTGCTTCTTTCAAGGCCACCACCATATATGAGCTACAGTACCTCACAGGAAAAATCACTGACTGATGGCTGGGGTTCTAGGGGTTGTGCTGGGCACCAGGACCCAAGATTGACTAAATCAGAACTGGTCATCACCCAAAAGGAGTTTTCAGCTTGGAGAGTATACCAGTTAGGCTTCTCCAGAAGAACAGAATCAGAGAGAGGGGAGGAGAAGGAGGAAGAGGGAGGAAGAGAAGGAGGGGTTTATCTAAGGGATTGGCTCATATGATGGATGAATACTAGTAAGTTCAAAATCCATAGGACAGGCCAACAAACTGGAAACTCAGGCAAGATTTCTAGGGCACTGTCTCGAAGTAGAATTCCTTCTCTGGGAAACCTCAGTTTTGTTCTTAAGCGTTCAGGTGATTGGATGAGGCCCACCACATGATGGAGGGGAGTGTCCTTTATATAAAGCCGACGGACTGTAGTTATTTATCGCATCTACAAAATACCTTCACAGCAACATCTACACTAGTGTTTGACCCAACAACTGGGCACATAGCTTAGTCATGCTGGCATGAAATTAACCATTACAGATGGGAAGGTATGTAAGTCATCACATAATTTTATTTGATAAAGTCATAAATCAAGGTCTTTGTGTCTGTGTCTTTTCTTCTGAAAAGTCACCACTCCTCCTGATTCCTAGAACACAGTCAGTTGGACAGATCTAGCACCTGGTAAATACTGGGGTTATTTTTCAGTTGCTTTCCATGTACAATATTTTGTTAGGAAAGCTATATTAATGGATTTTTTTAAATTGCTAGTTGGCAAATATCCTGAAGTATGTGATCAATCTAGAATGACAAAAGCTTAGAAAATACTATGCATTTAAAAATGTATTTTTGATGTCTGTTATTTGTTATTATCCGCGCTCTCTGAGGGCTACTTTCTTTTCTAATGCACCATGTCCCTACAAAGCAATTATGATCACCACTAATTCAGTGGGATAAGAATTATCCTAACTGGCAAATAAGCCCAGTGTCCTTTGTATGCCATTTCATGAAGAGCCATTTCAATTGGTTGAGTGAACACTTAAAAAATTGCCAGTTTGCTTACACTGTACTTGGTGGCAGTGGAATCAAGGGCAGTCTCTCAGATTACACAGTGCCTCAGAATCACTTGGAAGGTTTCTAGGCTTCCCTTCCAGCGTTTCTAATCAGATATGTGGGGAGGTCCCAGAATTTCCATTTCTTTTTTTTTTAAGATTTTATTTTATTTATTTGAGAGAGAGAGTGAGAGAGAGAGAGAGCACAAGAGGGGGTAGGGTCAGAGGGAGAAGCAGACTCCTCGCTGAGCAGGGAGCCTGATGGGGGACTCGATTCCAGGACTCCAGGATCATGACCTGAGGCGAAGGCAGCCGCTTAACCAACTGAGCCACCCAAGTGCCCCCAGAATTTCCATTTCTAACAAGTTCTCAGATGATGTTGATGCTGCCAGCCCAGGGACCACACTTTGAAATTTGCTATTTGAATGCTTAAATGTGGTAGCAGGAGTTAGATTACCCGGAAGCTTGACATCCAAGTTCTACCACCTCATAGTTGTTTTACATTGAAGAAGCGATGAGACCACTATGTGGTTCAGCGTCTTTGTACCATAGGGGAAATGATAGTACCCTGTATCATAATTGTGGGGAATGAACAAATCACTTGTCATCATGCCTGGCACATGGCATCAACACTCAAGAAATGGTGGTCACTGTTAGTACAAGTGACTCCATGAAGTCACACATGAGAGAAACACTGTCACTTCTGTGGTGTTTTCATGGCCCTGGCTCTCTACTCCTCATTTGCCATCTTCGGCCTGACCCTATTTATCCTGTGCCCTCCCGTCCTGAGCTAACCCCGCCACGGTGATGGCCTAAAGCACTCCTTTGGTGCTCCTCTTGTAGGTGTGAAGGGGAAGAATCAAGAATTTATAAAAGACTGCAAAATTTAAACCTCCTTCTTAATTTTTTTTTTTTTATTGGAGCATTTGTTTATATCCCAGAGGCACATATGGATGAGTATGGTGTTTTGTTTTTTTTTTTCACTCAGCTAATGTTATTTATTTTAGTCTTTGCTTTTTTACTAGAGCCTTGCTGTTTTTCTTTCAAATATCCCTTGGAGTGCTTCTCCAGAATTGTACAAATACTGAATGGCTCATAATATTTGTGCTTGGATTGATCTTTTTTTCTTTTAAAGCATAAAATGTAAAAATACTCTTAGTTATATTTACTACCTAGAGTTATCTTCATCATACCCTTCATTTAAAATCATTCTTATGTCATAAATTAGAACTGAGAAAAAAAAATGTTATACTTTTTCTGTCCTCCATTGGCCTTAAACTACCTTAAACAAAACAAATCCCAAGGCAGAATTTCTGCTTGGAAAGCTTGAGAAGTCTGATTCATTGCACCAAAGCCATGCAATTGAATTTAGGCTCCTTATCTGAGATAGTCTAGAATATAAACTTTCCTTTAAAGGGATCACTTTGGAAAAGCCACCTAAACAAGTCCAAATCAATGGTTTCCTTACAGAAAGGGCCCTGGGGGAAGAATTAGCAGGAATTACTCCATGGGTATGTCTGCTACTAGTATTTTATGCTTGATTGCTTGTCAATTGGCAGAAGTCAATGGTTCTCTTTACCGCAGAGGCGCGGAGGAATGGGGGCAAACTACAAATTATCAGTACTCGGAATGTGGATTAAACATTTCACTGCTGTCTCTCCAACATGTGCCCTGAAAGTACCACTTGGCGCAGAATTACAAAGGACTGCATTTAGCAAAGCTTTAATTTAAAATAGACACAGGTGACAGCTCTATTATTTCTGCACATTCAAATGCATTCACAGCTGTTTTTATTTATCTCAGCTGTATATGCTTGTATTTGTTGTAATTATTAGTCTCGGATGTAGTTAAAGATAAATATCTCAAATGCCTATCAAGGCTAAATTAAATTAAGGAAATCACACTCTTCACCCTCACCCCCTTCGGCCCCGCTTTGCTGTGGGAAATTTGCAGCAACTTCAAAAGTTTAAGTGAGCCTCATGTCAGCTCCTTTCGCGAGAAGTGCTTTCCAGAGTCGTCCCAGGTTCCTCATCTACTCCAGCTCGACACCCTACTCACTGGCTGGTATTGTTTCCTCTGCATTTCTTACAGGGAAAAAAAAAAAAAAATATTTCAAAGTTTCTTACAAACATGTAAGAATAGTTTTAAACTAATTTTGATTGCTCAGAATGTGAGAAAGTGTTACGTGCAAATGAACTGTGGCATGAGCTGTTTTCACTCTCCTCCTGGTTTCTCTCTGGCAGGTTTAGATTGCAGGTCTCACTGCCTCTTTTGCGTGCTTGTTGATATTTCACCTGTATCGTTCACTACATCTAACATGCTGTAAAACTATGCGGTGATGGTTTCACCCTTGGGAACGCAGGAGTTACCATGGAGGAATTAAGTGAGAGTTCAGGAAATTTGGAAGAAAGGAAAAGAGAATACAATGAGGAGACAGATAAGGAGCTGGAATCGCAGGATACTTTAAAGGGAATTTGATTCGCAAGATACCCAGAAGTCTGCACATGAAAATGTAAGGAAGAGAGATCTGTCCCCCAAATTCATATAAATTGTACTTTTTTGGGAAAAAAAAATCTGTTCGCTATGGTGGCCTAGGGTTGGTTTGCTTTCAGCTCAGAATAAAATCTGAAGCCGGATCTGTCTGATATGCAACTTTGTAGAGAAGTTAGCGCGCTTATTAGAATAGTGGTCTTTGCAACCATGGTGACAACATTAGCTTTTGCTTGTCTGAGTAAGTTCATTAATGACAAGGCAGCCTGGAAAGAAAAAAATGCATGGCAACTAATCCAAGTGTATTTGAGAGAATCAGACAACCTCTCAAGAAGGAAGGAGAGAAAATGCCAGTCAAGATACTTATAAAATGAAGAAATATTATATGAATAAGCAGGTAATGGATGGTGGAAATTTACATGTTTCTGCCTGATAAAGACCATGGAAAAGAGACAATATTAGTTTTGGCAATAAGGACTATATAATACTAGATTTCTTTTTTATTATCTTATTTATTTATTTATTTTAAAATTGTATTTATTTGACACAGAGAGAGAGAGCACAAGCAGGGGGAACAGGAGAGGGAGAAGCAGGCTCCCCAACATGGGGCTCAATCCCAGGACCCTGGGATCATGACCTGAGCCAAAGGCAGATGCTTAACTGACTGAGCCACCCAGGTGCTCCTATCCTGTTTATTTTAAAAGTATTTTCTATTACTTTGATTTACCACTTTCAACATGGATAGTCTCCAGATACATTTTGGAGGTAAATATCTAATGATGGCCATTGCAGATCTCAGGGTAAAGGGATGTGCTAATGGCATGTCTTCTTCGAGGAAGATAATTAGATTGATTTTTGTCTGGCTTATAGTCTCGGTTACTGTTGCCCCACTTGCTTTTTCATAAGCCAAGTCTTCCTGGCTGTTTTTCCTCATTCTTTTTAAGGATCTCTCTTCAGAGCGATGAGGTGTTTTCCTCAAAACAACAGACTTTGCCTGCCCCTCTCTCTTCTCTAGTACATGATATTAAACCCTCTTCTTGATACATGCTCTTACTTGAGGAAATCAGCTTCTGTTATAAACCCTTGGAGGTGAGGTATATTTCTGGGTTTGGACCTTATGGGAGTGAGATCTCTCAGGCACTAATTTATGGCCACTACCTCATTAGTTAAAGTGTTTTAATTCCTTCATTTGGAATTTTTGGGGGTGGGGCCCGTGACAGGTGATTAAATAGAGGTTCTTAGCTGCAATGCTTATTGAAATATTTGAAGATATACTTTAACACATTTTAATAATTATTGAGGGTACCACTTTTTTTTTTTTTTTTTTTAAGATTTTATTTATTTGACAGAGAGAGACACAGCGAGAGAGAGAACACAAGCAGGGGGAGTGGGAGAGGGAGAAGCAGGCTTCCCACAGAGCAGGGAGCCCGATGTGGGGCTCGATCCCAGGACCCTGGGATCATGACCCGAGCTGAAGGCAGACGCTTAACGACTGAGCCACCCAGGCGCCCCCTGAGGGTACCACTTGATGACACTAAATCTTTCCAGTGAAAGCTTTCAAAATTATATGAAAGTCAAAACAAGGTATTATTTTTCATCCATCTTATTAGAGAAGCTGTCCAGCGTTTTTAAACATGTACTAACTTTTGGTTTTGATTCAAGATAAATCTCTTGTACAACTTAATGAACTGAGTAAATCACTGTGTTGAGTTCTGATCCTTTATGAATGATCAAGGGAATGAACTAAAGTTTCTTTTCTCTGATAAACCGTGACCTTTCCTTCTCACCACCCCCACCCACACCCTAACCCTGCCTAGAAATGACTCCCAACAGGAAAGGGAAACCTATATTTCATTGTTTCTTTTGCCTTTACTCTCACTCCCCCCCCCCCCAAAAGGTATGTCTCAGCATAAATTACCAAACCCATCTTGTAGCTTAATCTTTTAAGCTTAATCTTGTAGCTCCTGCAGATCTTCCAAATCCTGCAGTAACCTACCACGTAGCAACGACGGTCTTTCAAATGATGTCTGGAAAATCATAGTCTCTTTTAGAATCTCCTTGAAGTGGATGTTATTTGTAAAAAATTAGTTTTCAGTCTGATGTGTGAGGCATTATCGATAATGAGACATGTACAGACCTTTCTTGTGCCAAAATGAAGTGTTTATAAAAAAAAAATTTTGGACGAAATCCTTTATGGTAAAGATCACAATCTGACAGAGAAGTGTCTCCTTTGAAAGGATTAGAGCCTCCAGATAGATACAAATAAGATAAGAAAAAGTAGACACATGTTAAATCATGGAACAGCAAAGGGAATACTTCATGGAAATGAACTCACAAGATAATAATTTGAATTTGACAAGGTGATAATTAAAGTCCCCAGATAGATTTCTTCCACATCTGTATGCCTTTCAGTAAAGTTGGTTAGCATATTAACTACTGCTGGAGAATACTAAAAAATATTCATGGGATGTAAAACTGCAAATTATTATTCATTTCAATTTGTATAATAAGTGTAACAAAATGCAATGCATACAATATTACACAAGAGGTACTAAACTCTATTATAGACATTTTTAGAGCACAGGCAGGACCCTTAGATGACAATTGTTAAAGTGTTGAAGACATTTAAGTATGAATTACCACTTTTCACAGTTTGAAAAAAATTGTGTATATCTTCAGTGTTCTTTAGGGCTAGTAACTTCTTATTCTGAATGACTAGACTAATTTTTTAATATTATGTATTTGGATATATGTACATAAACATACATACATATATACATATGCATATGAATAGATAATTATTATAACCTATGTATTTGATTTTGTTATGTTTTTCCTCTAGAGGAAAAAAGAGGATTTAATGACCAGAAAAGGGCATAGATATGGGATTGAAAAAAGTCAATAATTACCGTAAATTCTAATTTCAAATAGCAATCCAACATATTAATTATCTTCTTCATAATTGAGTTTGATTGAATTTACCTTTTAATTTAGACATTTATTTCAGAAACCATTTTTTTAAAGATTTTATTTATTTATTCATCAGACAGAGAGAGAGAGAGAGAGAGCACAAGCAGGGTGAGCGGCAGGCAGAGGGAGAGGGAGAAGCAGACTCCCCGCCGAGCAGGGAGCCTGATGTGGGACTCGATCCCAGGGTCCTGGGATCATGACCTGAGCCGAAGGCAGACACTTAACCGACTGAGATTTTTAATGTGATATTAAAATACTGTATTAAATTCGGGGAAACAACTGTGAAGTGTGGCCACACACTGCGGGTAGTAGATGTCACACTTGAGAATTTCTCTGGACCCAGGTGATCTATTCAAATAATATTTTCTGTCCTATGGAATTTAAATATAAGACATGAATCACGATGCAGCGAGATGTTATCATTTCCCACCTATGAAAAAGCATACAAAGAAACATGAAGACTTTCTGAAATGCATATTCACTTACATTGATGGCATTTTAATACAAATAAAACATTGTTCTTATGACTTTGAATAAAATTACTAGTTTCAAGCATTCCAGGGAGTATCACAGTGGACAATGCAGCGACACTTCGGTCCATAGTCAATGGGCAATCAACTGTGCAACTTGACGTTCTGCATCGGGAATGCTAGCTAGAATAGGAGAGGAATGAAACATGATTGCAAAAAGAGGATCATCTGAGAAACCAACTTAAATGTGAAATTATGTTAGAATGGGGAAAAAGTGATTTTGGAAATTCTTGACAAGTCCACTCAAGGAAATAGAAGTTCCACTTGAAGAAACTAAACAAAAGAGAGGAAACAATCAGAAGCCAGAGTATAGGGGAAGAAATGAAGGTGACCGAAGGATGCATTTGTCAAACATGGACATTTTGACAAATAAGGAAGAATGGGAATTGAAAGTACAATGTTACAGGGGCACCTGGGTTAAGCATCTGACTCTTGAATTCAGCTCAGGTCATGATGTCAGGGTTGTGAGATTGAGCCCCACATAAGAAGCTCTCTCTCCCTCTCCATCTGCCCCCTCCACCCCCTACCTCTCTCTCCCTCTGGAAAAAAAAAAATACAATGTTACGCTTTAGAAGAGACTGCTCTTGCACATAAATGAAATCTCTAGGCGCCCTAAACAACACAAATTAGATGTGCCTTTATGTAGACACGCCAGATCACACATAGTCGGTCCTGCCTCCGAAAGGGAGAGGAATTTAGCATGTACTCTGCAGGTGACTGGAAAATCCCGCCAGCCTTCTAGACTCTAGGCTGTGTTTAGGATTCTGGCATATGGAAATGCACTTTGCTTATCCCCTTGGTGAATTAATGCGAAAGCAGCCTCTTTGCTTCTGTGTTTTGCAGTTCATACTTTGTCTTCTCATTTTTCTATGCAATTTCATTTTTTCACCATGCCAGGCATGACTAATTGTTGATTTCCACTGAATTACCACTATCATCCACTGGCCAGTTTCCCCCAGCACCCAGCCCATTAAGGTTTCCCCAGCAGAAGGGAAGGAAAAATCAAACTTCAGCCATTCTTTTTATCCTTGTCATGGCCATCCATCCCCCTTCGAGCCCTGAGTGTTCTATTGGTACAGCCAAAAGAGGGCATCCGGTCTATTCTATGAATGAATATTAGTTTTGAAGAAGGTATGTTTTTAGAGAAAAACAAAACATAACAAAACAGGGATTTTTTTTCTTTCTTACCTAATTAACTCTTCATTTTTTTTCACCTTCATTGTCTTTTTTTTTTTTTCTACTGAAGACATCATTTTCCCTCAACTGCACTGTTGAGGGGAAACTCCAATCTCTTCTGCATTTGTGAAATAAAATCTGAGGTTCTTCGTTCTGTGTCTCTCTTTTCAGTACCCCTTCAAGGCTCTTTTCAGAGACCAGCCTTGCTTCCCGCTCAGCTCAGCCTCTTTCTGCCTTCGTCACCCCAGCCTGGTGCATTAGAGCAGTGTTTTTGGCAGATTTGAGCCACATGCGGGGGAGACTTTTAGGAACAGGTTTTGTAAAGGTTCCTGTGTTTTAGAGCCCAAAGCAATTTGCCAATTTCCCAAGGAGTATATCAGACTCTAGGGAAACCACTGGGGAGTTTACTAATACTGAATGATCTCGGGATCCACGTTTTTCTGCTTTTGTTATTTTGTTGGGAGCAGGAAAAGACAATATAAATACAACTGCATGGGTAATAGAAATATTTTTTCTCAAAATAATTTAAATTAAGCTCTGCTAAAATTATTTTTTGATAAGTTCATTTGTATAGAATATTCGACTTCTATACTTCCTATTATTTTTCATCCATGGATATTTGTAAATTTTTAATATTGTTATTATTGACTCCTGACTTTGTCACCAGTACATATTTGTATAAGCACAAATCTTCTCAGCTTTACCTATCTAACAAAATGAAAATAAAATTATTTTAGGGGGCACCTGGGTGGTCCAGTCGGTTAAGCATCTGCCTTCAGCTCAGGTCATGATCTCAGGGTCCTGGGATCGAGTCCCGCATCGGGCTCCCTGCTCAGGGGAAGCCTGCTTCTCCCTCTCCCTCTACTGTTTCCCTGCTTGTGCTCTCTGGCTCTCTCTCTCGCTCTGTCAAATAAATAAATTAAATCTTTTAAAAAATAAAAAAAATAATACATAAACTTCTCTTATTTTATTCCAAATTTCAGATATTTGGTATTCTATTTTTTTTTAATTTGGCTTGTTTGAATATCTTTCAGTATATGATTCAGACTGTTGTGTTTTACTGTGAACGTGGCTGTGATTCAATGTGGTGCTGCTCAAGGCTCTCCAGTGGTCCCCCAAGGGGTTTGGGTGGCGTTAGAGCACAAGGAAGGACAAACACTTCGGCAATGTGAATTGGCTAATCTGAGAACCCATAAGCTGCCAAGATCACAACTTGGTACTTTGGAACGTGTTCTTGGGAAATGAACTCACCTTTGGCTTGCTGTGTTTACTTTAGAGTACCTGTCCATCTCATCTTGAAACAGTCTCTTCTAATCTTTACAGAATTGTCCATTCTAATGCAAACTATCTTCATCCTTCCACCTGTGTCTCTGTTTATATATTTTTGTGCAGGCAACCTGTTCATCACAGTAACTCTGCTGGGGACAGACTCATTGCCTAAAGAACCCAGAAAAGCGGGGGCGCCTGGGTGGCTCAGTTGTTAAGCCTCTGCCTTTGGCTCAGGTCATGATCCCAGGGTTCTGGGATCGAGCCCCGCGTCGGGCTCCCTGCTCCGCGGGAAGCCTGCTTCTCCCTCCCCGACTCCCCCTGCTTGTGTTCCCTCTCTTGCTATGTCTCTCTCTGTCAAATAAATAAATAAAATCTTTAAAAAAAAAAGAACCAGAAAAGCAAAGATCCTCCCAGTCATGGAGGAAGCTGCAGTTATCACCATAGAACAGGTACATTGTTCTCACCTACCCTTGCTGGCTTTCGTCAGCCTACTTGCCTCTGAGCTTTCTTAAATTAGCCAAACCCTTTCTCGGATCTATTACCTGAAATATTTTGCGATGGAGAATCCTGGCGGAGGCTAGATCTCTTAATATTTTTCAGACATACAAATGACTGGAAATAAAGAAAAACTGCCAATTCAGGCAGCCAACAAGTTTCCTCTTCCCATAGAATTAGCTTGAATTCACCATTGTGTGTTCACTGTTTCTTTGTTTGGGACAGGGGAAAAAAATGAGTTATTTGGTCTTCCAAAACAAAGCAAACATTTTTTTCAGAAACATGTCAGTTTAAAAAAAAAAAAAAAGGAATGCAACGTGTGCCATGATCTGTTAACATTGTAAAATATTTTTTTTTTTGTCAGTACAATGCCACCTTGACACACTATTTCTAATGGGAAACTATATATATCCATAAACCCATATATTCTTCTCTGGACGCTACAAAGGAGCTTTCTGGTAGGAAATCTGTTGAAGGCACTTCCACTGGTAATTTGGCCCTTATAATATGCCAAAAAAGTGAGGGTGTGGGGGTGGAAATGACCATTACTGAAACCCCTGTGGACAGGGCTTGGCCTAAGAAGTCTTAGAGCAGTCATAGGTGATGTCCAGTTTACTATTCTCAACTCCGCATTCCTTCATTAATAGGATGCCACTGTCATTCCCTTTGCCACGTGACTTTGCAGGACCTCCAGGAAGGTATGTGGATTGCACAGCCCTTGGCCATCGCCTCTGGTCTTGATGATTGACTTGCTTTGGCCACTGGAAATTTTTTTTTTAATTTAATTTTATTATGTTATGTTAGTCACCATACAATACATCATTAGTTTTTGATGTAGTGATCCACGATTCATTGTTATCGCCACTGGAAATTTAGCAGACATGATGTGAGCAGGGACTTTAAGTGAACTCCTGTGATATGTCTCAGCCTCCTGCACTTCTGCCATTTGTCAGGAGAAGAACGTGACCCATGTCACCGTGGGTCCTGGAACGACGAGATGCATATGGCTGAGCTAGACCCAATTCCTATCCCTGAGCCACATTTAGCCAATCCCAGTAGCCTCTGGCTGGGCCACAGCTGACCAGCAGGGCCAGGAGCAAGGACTGACTTGTTGCAAGCCTGTGAGCTTTGGTGGGTTGTTGTTGTTGTTTTTTTTTTTAATTATTTTTTTTGTGGTGGTTTATAAAGCAACATTATGCAGTAGAAACTTGACTAATGCAATGCGTTCTGTATGGACGTCTATGTTGTGTCTTGTAAGCTTCTATTAAAGTCATGCCCTGTGAAAGCTTGATTTTTAGCTGTGTTTTGGGGGGACAAAAAGACAGGGTCCAATCTTGAAGTGATGCTATAGAGTGGGAGGGAGCATATCAGCCCAAGGAAGCCAGGCAAAGAAAACAAAGGAGGAGTGTGGAAGAATGCTACAGCCTTCTGGAATCAGTTTGCTGAAGGGTAAGCAGCAAGTATGACATAGAAACTTGTGTGATTATGTAAGCATTTTCTAGGGGATTCTCAGGAATACTGGGGGAGAGAAACCCCATAAGGGACTAGATTTTTCTGCCATAATACACAAAGGGACATGGGCTATTGCTATTTAGGCATTAAAGGCAAGCATGACCCACCCCTGAAGGCTGAATAAGTGTGAGACACCTGGTTTGCATTTAAATCTTTGCACAAGACAATTCAACCTTCCAAGCACAATGCAAAGTAGCATATCCAATCTATTAAGCATAGTGCCTCTCAACTCATGATATATAGCATACAGAAATCCTCCCACAGCAGCTAACATTTATTGAGTTCTTTCTATGGTAACAGGCGGGGCCCAAAGATTTTTCAGGTTTTATCTTATTTACAGATTTGTGAGATAAATCATTTTATTATCTCTATTTCACAACTGTGTAAATTGTGGCTTAGAACAGTTTAGGAACTGGACCAAAACCCAGCAGCAAAAAAATGACTGTGTTGTTTATTTTGTGTATAAAATGCCTTTGCTCTTTTCTCTTTTATCCTTGCTTCTTACATCTGTGACTCCTTACACATTATACTGTCTTGAAATAAGATAGAACCTAGTATCTGTAAAATCTTTGTAGTATAATATCGTATATGTGTTAAAGATTGTTACATATATAAAAATTATATATATATGTATATATATGCACATATATGAATTGCAATAAAAACTGGTACATTGTTAGAAATGACAGACAATGAAGCACCCCATCTTTGGAGTGAGATCTACATTTGATAGGTTTTGTCTGAGGACCAAGCACATTATCTACAAGGTATGATCCCATGAGGACAGAAGACTTTCATTTTTTTCTTTTTCTTTTATTTATTTATTTTTTTCTAGGACAAGTATTTACCAAAGTTCAGCCCAAGCTAAAGCAGCTTTGCTGAGGTGAGATATGCAAATTGTCTGTTTTGCCAGACACAGGCAGATTAATCATATCATTAACAAAAGTCAGTTGTTAACCTTGAGGGCACATTAAAAAAATGAAGATCCACAGGATGGGTGGATGCATAGAAATGGCATTTTATCACTTACTGACCAGATAGTTGCAATACAATCCAATCATCTTTTTTTAAAAAGTGCTGGTTTTTAAAAAAGAGTTTTAGTAATAAGTCAGTTTGAATCTGAATGGGCGTTTGCAAATTAATTCTTTCTACTTTTTTTGGTTTACTTAATCAGATGCTGAGTTACTGTTCTTTTGGAGGAAGGTGAATCATAATTTCAAAGTAATTTTTTTTTTTCATTGTACTAATAGTCTTATAAAGGACATAGAAAACAAATATTTCCAGAGTAATTTTTAAAATCAATAAGTAATATTTTAATCATTAGCAATCTCCCTACAACAATAGCTTGAATTTGTAAAAGTAGGGAAGGGTCCATCAGTAGTATAAATTGAACATGTAATGTTCAGTGTAACACATTAAAGATCCATAACAATGGTGAAGGGAGATGTGTATTACTATTTGAGATGAATTAATTTTTGATTTTTTTCTCTTTGTAAGTTCACTAACAATTCAAACACTTCACAAGATTCTTGCATTTCTATTGTTTGTTTGCTTTACTGATGAAAATAGCTCACAAACAGTATGTGTGTGATCATGTAACTTTGAATAATAATTTAATGGGATGTTATCAAGCAAAAAGAAACATTTTGATTACCTCTTGTATTAATTTCTGTTGCTGTGTAGCAGATCACCCTGAAACTTAATGACTTAAAACAACATGCATTTATTAGCTCATAACATCCATGCGTCAGGAGTCTTGGGCATGGCTTAGCAGGATCCCATCCTCCAGGTCTCAATTAAGACCCCAAGTTCCATAGACTATAATTAAGATGCTAGCTGGACTGTTTTCTCATCTGGAAGTTTGACTGGGGAAGAATCTGTTTCCAAAACTCTTTTGGCTTTGGCAGAATTCATTTCCTTGTGGCTATAAAATTGATCCTAACACTGGTAGGAGGTTTTCAGTAGGTTCAGAATCTGCCTGCAGTCCTAGAAGCCACCCAGAGTTCTTTGCCAGGAGGACTTTTCCAACATGACCATTTGCTTCATCAATCCTGCAAGTTAGTCTTGCCTCAGTAGGCCAGGACAGAGTCCCCATCACAAGGAGACTCTAGATAAACTTGTTCTGGGTAAATCTGAGCAAGATCTGCTAGGTAGGGACAAAGGTTTATAAGAATTATGGGGATTGCCTAAGAATTTTAGATACTTAATCACACTGTCTGTGAAAATTATATCAAACAAGTCTAGCTTACTTGAAAGTATAAAAAAAAAAAAAGCTGATGTGTTTATATGGCTTTACCTAGTAGAAAAACCTATCTGACTTGTTTTTAGGAGGAAAACCAAACATTTTTTTCAAAACATTACAGATATTAAGGATTCTCTCTCCAAAATAGTTGTTGGAATATTATCCAATAGAAAAAGCCCAGAAGACCTGATTCAAACCTAATATAAACACTAGGTGTTTTGAAAGACTTAAAAAATCAATTATTAATTCTTGCTTTTCAGATGAGAAAACTGAGGTATTGGGGTTAAGTATCTTCCCCAGAGTCACATAGTTAGAAAATGTTGGAGCAGAGATTCAAATTCAGGCAACTGACATCCAAGCTTATGCTATTGAACTTGACTTTAAACTTTACCTATTTATATGCAAATCTTACTGTCTCTGTGTGGAAAAAATCAATTTTTTAACAACTAGCTCAGTATTCTCTTCCACCAAAAAAGTCCTAGACACACTGCAAGGTCCTGTGGGTTCTGCCCACAATACCTATGTCTGGTTGCATTCTAAAGCAGGTGCATTTACACTGTTAGGCTCTCCTGGTGAACAGTTAATTCACTAGAGCATGACCCTGTGTTAAGTGTTGCGTTATCCCTTGCGAACGCGTCGTGCATCGATGCATAGGAGGAAATTAACCCTGATACCTTTTAAGTGCTACCAAAAGAGGTCGAGCTATGTTGATGGAAAAGTGGCCTCTCAGTTTGAGAGAGGGCCATCGTGGTATTTGAAACAGGCTGTAGCCTTGGGGGTTCCTTCTGAGGCCATTTTCTTCATACTATTCTAAGGCCTGATGACTTGGCCCAAACCTAATCCTTTAGAGAGTAAAATTAAATGTTTTCCACTTTTCCAGTGGAGTAAGCAGGGTTTTATTGTGCTACCTCAATCATTGTCACACTAGCGATCCCTTCTAAAATGAATTTGTTCTGGAAAAGAATGGGTCAGATGCCTCTGTGGAGGAATACAATAGTAGAATATTTTGAAATAATTGTAAAGCAAAACAGATAATCATGCTTTCAAGCTCTTTGAAATATATATGCAAAATGTTATGTGCCTCAGGTTGAATAAAAAGATGGTTATAGTCATTACCCAGTAATGTACCAATTATAGATAGCATTGTGTGTATAAGTTCTCTATTATACAATCAGAAAGGGAAGAAAATGGATTATAATCATTTTAATAATTTGATTTGCTTCGTTCATCTTTTGAGTTATCTTTTCATAAAATTAGATGCTGTGTTATTCCTTTCTGGAAAGTGGAATGGTACAAGTAAAGAGAATGTTTTCATGTTAATCAATGCTGACAAGAATATTATATGGAATAACAAAAGAGGGTGGGGCAGGTTGGGGGCTAGGGGAGAGACAAATGAAGAAGACCTGATTGAAATTATTAGTTGCCAGAAAAATACCTATTGACTTTTTATGTTTTTAGAAGTACCTCTATTAGCTTCCCAAAATACAGCTGTTTACAGTGATTGATAAGTTCTCTTGCTTTTAAGCTTATTCACATCCATTAGTTCTGCCTTTTTCCCCTGGTAAAAATCTGAAGCTGTCAGATTGAGGTAGCATGATCAGCTAATGTTCTTGCCAGATTCAAAGCATGTCCCCAGGGGTGGCAAAAGTATTCTAAATCACAAAGAAATGGCTTTTTAAATGCTGCCTGTTGACACTGGTCATTCCATTTACTTTATTGGAAATGTTGAAATAGATATCAGGCAATTATAGAAACCGTGTTTAACAGGGCTTTGATGATCAATTTCCTCTAAATATTTCATTTTTAGACCCAAACCAGATCTTTGAAGTTCACTGTATTTTACATAGACTTTTATTTAAAATAGTACATAGCTTTATTTTCAAAATTGGTTAAATCATTTTCTAGTTTTCACTTCAAATTTACAGATGATTATGTACTTCATTCCCTCTAGTATTTGATTATCTTGCAAACATTTTCCCCCCCGTCATAGTTTCACAGTTTCTGTTTATCACATTAGATATATTTTGTATGAACAAAGGGCAAAGGTTTGAGGGGGAGTATATGATTTCTAAAATGCAAATTTCAGGGCCACCTGGGTGGATCAGATGGTTAAGCGTCTGCCTTCGGCTCAGGTCATGATCCCAGGGTCCTGGGATCGAGCCCCGCATCGGGCTCCCTGCTCGGCAGGAAGCCTGCTTCTCCCTCTCCCACTCCCCCTGCTTGTGTTCCTGCTCTCGCTATCTCTCTCTGTCAAATAAATAAATAAAATCTTAAAAAAAAAAAAAGTGATTGCCACTATAGGGTGCAGAACTCAGAGGCTCTTAAAAAACAAGAGAACTAATCATATAATCCCCTATCTCCATTAGAATATTATTATCTAAATTAGATCAGGTTAAAAAACAAACAAACAACATAGCCTCAATAAAGAACAACAACAAAAGTCCAAGGAGGAAGAGTTGGAACCCAATGAAGAACATAGACATAACGATACTGAGATCGCTGAAGCTGAGAGCACAGTCACTTACATGGGTACTGCTTCCGAAGGAGACTTTGTACTACACCTTATTCATTATATGAAATAAATAAATAAGCACATTGAGAATGGAAGAGAATTAAATAAACAGTTTGGTTATCTGTTACTTTGGAGAGGTTTCTCTGAGGAAGTGGCATCTCAGTAGATCCCTAAAGAATGTATACAAGTTCAGCAGAGCAAACGAGTATTGTAAGCAGAGGGAATGGCATTTGTAAAACTCAGAGACAAGAAGAGCATGACTCTTTTGAGGAAAATAAAAAGCTTGAAGTAGAGAGGAGAGCATTTCAGAAATAAGGCTGGAGAGGTGACTTTGGGATACATTCGGACCATATTAAAAGTCCTCAACTCCATCCTTAAAATAATAAAAAGCTACAGAAAGTTTTTAAGAAGAGCAATGATGTGATTGGATTTGCCTTTTTAAAGGACTCCAGGAACCAAACTGAGGGTTACAGAAGGGAGAGCACCTGTGGTGATGAGCACTGGGTGTTATATGCAATTAATGAATCGTTGAACACTACATCAAAAGCTAATGATGTACTATATGCTGGCTAATTGAACATAATAATTAAAAAAATAAAATAAATAAAATAAAGTGAAATCCCATTCTGGCTTCTTTGTGGAGAGTAGCATATGATGAGGTTAACAATGATTCCAGGTGACACGTAGGGGGACTGTTTAAGTGGCCTTTGTTGAAATGATGTGATGGAGAGTTTATTCATTTCCCTGGGCTGCCAAAACAAGGTAATGCAAACTGGGTGGTTTAAACAACACGATGTTGTTCAGGAGACTAGAAATCTGAAATCAAGGTGTCAGCAGGGTGGTACTCTCTCTGAAGGTTCTAGAGGAGAATCTCTTCTATGCTTTTCTTTTAACCTGTAGGATTGCTGGCAATCCTTGGCATTCCTTGGCTTGTATGTGCATCACTCCTAACTGTCTCCATCATCTCGTAGTGTTTTCCTTGTGTGTCTTCACGTGATCTTCCTCATGTGTATCTGTCTCTGCATCTCTCCTCCTCTTCTTATAAGGACAACAGTCATATTGGATTGGGGCCCACCCCAATGACCTCATCTTAACTAGTTACATCTGCAAAAATCCTATTCCAAATAAGGTCACATTCACAGGTATCAGGGGTTAGGACTTGAACATATCTTTTGCGGGGGGGGACAAATTTAACCCATAACAGAGGGCTTTGCAAGGAAATGAGATGACGGGTAGTTGAAAGGACCCATGGACAGATTTTTGTGTATATTTATGGGGTAGACTCAACAGGACTTGGTGATTGAGTGGGATTTGAAAGATGGAGTAGAGTTACAATTGACTTCCAAGTTTCTGACATGCCTAATAGATGATGATACCATTTGTGGAGGCAGGAAATTCAATAGATCAAATGAGTAGTGGGGTGAGCATGGGTTCATTTTTGACATACCATGTTTGACCCATCTGTGAAATTTTCTTGTGGAACTGTATGTAGACTTGCTGACTGAAAAATGCCTTTGGAATTTAAAATGAGGGATCTGGGCTGGAGATATAAATGTGAGAGTCATTTGTATATAAATGCTAATTAGAGTTCTGAAAGTAAATAACATTGTCCATCAAGACAATATTTAGTCAGAAGAAAAGAAATCCTAATATCAACATTAAACATTTAAAAGGCCAAAAACAAACTAGCATTTCTGGCCAAGATGGACAAATAGGGACCAGATTTACCCTGACATATGAAATAACAAACAAAAACCAGACAGAATATTTGAAATAATGGTTTACAAGACATGGGACACCACGCAACCAAGGACAGTCATCTTTGAAAGTCAACAAAAAAGCAAAGGAAACAAACTGAGCCAGGCAACTGCTTATCTAAGATCAGGAACAAGGTATAGATGATTGCTCTTACAAGCTCTGTTTAACATGATACTGAAGATTCCCCCCAGAGCAGTAAGGTAAGAAAAATAACGAAAAGCCGTACAGACTACAGAGGGAAAAGTAAATTGATTTTAGCTCCAGACAATATTATGATCCACATGAACAACTAAATGGAATGGAATCTTAAAAAGCTACTAGGACTAATATGTGATTTTAGCAAGGTTGCAAGATATAAACTCAGTATAAAAAAATAGTGATATATATATTTTTTTATTATTATTTTTTAAAGATTTTATTTATTTATTTGACAGAGAGAAACACAGCAAGAGAGGGAACACAAGCAGGGGGAGTGGGAGAGGGAGAAGCAGGCTCCCCGCTGAGCAGAGAGCCCGATGTGGGGCTCGATCCCAGGACCCTGGGATCATGACCTGAGCCGAAGGCAGACGCTTAATGACGGAGCCACCCAGGCACCCCCAACAAATAGTGATATTTTTAAACAAAAGTTATGAAAAGTCTGAGATTTTGAAAAAATGTGATTTATCATAGTTAAAATATGAAATACTTAGGAATAAATCTGACAAAATGTGGGAAACACTTGTATAGTTAAGATTATAAAACGCTGCAGAGAAAAATTAAAGATTACTTAAAAAGTTGCAGAGAGATCCATTTTTTAGGGTCAGAAGACTCAATATTTTTAAGATAAAAACTGTCCCCAAAATGATCTATAAACTTCATGTAACCCCAGTAAGCTGTATGTAGAAATTGAGAAGCTGAATTTAAAATTCCATGGAAATACAAAGCACATATAATAGTCATAATAATTTTTAAAAGAAGAGGAAAGAATAATTTTAAGATAGTTATTGGCATTAAGATAGAAAAATAGACCAATGGACCAAAATAAAGAGTCCAAAATAGACCCATATGTATATGCACAACTGATTTAGACAAAGAGGTGAAGACAATTTGGTAGGACATTGTCATCCTTTCAACAAATGATGCTGGAACAATTTGAGTATTTGTTGCAAAATAATTGAGTACTGATCCATGTCTATGACTATATATGTGTAAAACGATATATAGAACTGTATGACTATATATGATCATAAACCTAAATATAAGACCTCAAACTATAAAAAATTTAGAAGAAATGATAGGAGACTATATTAAAAATCCCAGCTTCATCTATAAAATAATAAGGAGCCACTAAAAGTTTCAAGAAGAGCAATGATGTGATCAGGTTCGCCTACTCTGCTGGCATGCCTGGGAAAGATGCTTAACCCCAATACCTCAGTTTCCTCATCTGAAAAATAAAGATTAATAATTGATTTTAATTCTTGCAAAACACCCAGTGTTCATATTAGGCTTGAATCAGGTCTGCTTCCTGTTTCTTATTGGTTAATTTTTCAACAATTGTATTGGAGACAGAATCATTAACATCTGTAATGCTTTTAAAAATGTTTGTTCACAGTAATAACATAGGATCCAGCACTCAGTGCCCATTGATTATAGAACATATACAAAATAAAGCCTCCATACAGGGGATGAAGCTACAAATAATGAAACCCTGTAGAAATTTGGTAATGAAAGTAACCCACTGTGATCTCCTACTGAATCTGAAGAAAAGACCTATTTGAAAAATGCATTTTTTAAAAAAGATTTTATTTATTCGAGAGAGAGAGAGAGAACAAGCAGGGTGAGGGGCAGAGGGAGATGGAGAAGCAGACTCCCCACTGTGCAGGGAGCCTATGTGGGGCTCGATCGCAGGACCCTGAGATCATGACCTGAGCCAAAGGCAGACACTTAACAGACTGAGCCACCCAAGCACCCCTTGAAAAATGCATTTGTATAAGATACCTTTGTGCAAAAAATGACAGTCCTTTCAAATAGAAGTGCAACTATATCATTAGATGTCGTTCTAAGATAGTTCAACTTAAAGTTCAGTTTCTAATCAGCTTTTGGCTTAATTGGTCAGAAGTGACCACGAAACCAAATGTGTTTCATGGTATTAACTACCATTACAGACTATTAAATAATACTGAACAGTAGAGATCTTATAAAAATTATTTTGAATTATAGATTCTATTTCAGTTTGGGGCAAAGGCTGAAATATAAGCAGTTAAATCGACTTTTAATGAAATTTGACAGGCACAGGAATTAATATCCAAGGCACAGAATTATTAATTCTGCAAATGATTTTTATAGCCCTCTATTATATTAAGATCCATGTGCCCGTTTTAGAAATTAAAACTGTTCTGATATTTCCATGTATGTATCTCAAAAATTGGTTTTCTGTCATATTTAATTTGTTATTAAAATATTGATATTTTCTTAAAAAATGTATATTTTCTTTTAAAATGCCCCATGAAAAATTTTTTAAATGTTTTTAGTTTATGATTTTTATATTTACATAAGTTCATTTTTATGTGAACCTTTTAAAAATCTTTATTTTTATCTTCATTTGAGTAGAATTATTTGTATAACCAAAATATTTTAAGTATGTAACCCAGACGTAAATTGTTAATCTATCTGAATGGGAGGAAATAAAATTTAGGAAAATAGTAGACATTATATCTGATGGGCTGCACCCAAACTGGTATCTCAGTGTTGATGGGCCGCAACAACCTTGAAGGAATAAGAAGCACAAGATTAACACCTGCCAGATCCCAGGTCTTGGAGGAGTGTGGTTTTAAGTCCCATCAGTTGGAGGTCTGAGCTTCTGATGTACAAAATGCCCCTGACAGGCTGTCGCATTGGGCTGGGATTAGAAAGGAGAGTTGGGGCAGGTGGAAAGCATTAAGGAGGGTCGGTGGAGTTCTTGGACTAACTTGCAGGCAGTAACACATTTCATCAGAATGTTGCTGATGGCTTCTCAGAAGAATCTGTAGAGAAAATCATTAGCCGCGGAGGGATAGTAAAACATTCAGAGGTGGTTACCTGGCAGTTTGGAATATTGGAGCGCTGCCAGATCAGGGCATTGGGCATTATACTAGCTGGCCCGCCAGATAGTGTAACTGAATAAAAGGAGTTGAGCGTAAGAAAATTGGAAGTAACTGAGACTGTAGCTGTCAGGGAGGTTCACGCTCCCTTTATAGCCCTTCGCCAGATTCCGAAGATGGAACAAGAAGCCTTCGTTTTTCACACTCACTTCCCTTCCTACATCCACATCACCAATCCCCCAAGGGAGAATCAGACCTGATGACATCCCTGTTTTTGTACCTCATATGTAACTTAAAAAAAAAAAAAAAAAAAGACCCGTGTTTTGGGGACAAGTGGATTTTTGGTGGGAGGGGAAGGCATCATTTTTACTTTTGTTCAAATACCAATGATGAAAATTATTATGAATATGGAAAAGATAACTAGGTAGCATTGGAATCATTGAGCAAGCTAATTATTACACTCTCACAAAGCTTGAAATGTGGTCTATTCGAAAATTCAGAACATAGACGTTTGGAAATGTCTTTATCCTTTCTGCATTTAACGTTGGGAAGGGGACAAGTAGAAATTCTAGTGCCTGGATATCCCCAGGCTAATTTCTAGACAAGTGAGTTGTGATAAGTTCAAGTTTCAGATAAGAACGTTTTTTCTTCTCTTGTTGGTTTCTTTAACTGGTGAGTAAAAATGTCCCTGGAAAGGCCTGAAAAAATTAAGAGAGTGCCTCAATGTGGGAAATTATTGAGATAAGATTTGGGTGAATTGGCATAAAAATGAGGATGTCCAGTGATTATTACTTAGTTGACTTAATAAAATA
Organism: Phoca vitulina; assembly: GCF_004348235.1. Lineage (NCBI taxonomy): Eukaryota > Metazoa > Chordata > Mammalia > Carnivora > Phocidae > Phoca > Phoca vitulina. The sequence goes on from NW_022589708.1 coordinate 6,673,745, forward strand.
TGTATGTATATATGTGTGTGTTTCTGAAAGATTAGTTCAGAGTTCTTAGTTTTTCTTTACAGCAAATACATAAAATAAATGTGAATAATTGAAGCCATTATATAGGCACCTTTCCACTCAAATTTTGTAAGTAGATATTCCAATAAAAACAAACCGACGTCCTACCTTCTGACTTAAACATAATAGATAGTACCTACATATTTAACTTTTTTAAAATGAAAAATATTTGGATTTCATGTCTTAAAGGTACATGAAGTAATATTTTTCAGCTTAAATTCTGATTTAATTTCTAATTCCAGATAATTTCTAAACCAATTCTTCCCTTTACTTTGCGTACATAAGTGTGGCTTTTGATGAATATAATTTAGTTGTTGGTCAATCTGTGGCACTTTAACCTTCCGGCGTGGGAGCATGCCATGGAATGAAAATTTACTTTTTCATTCTCAAATGTACCAAACACAGTTTCTGTGGTCAATTTACTGTCTTTTTTTTTTTCTAACTTTGTTTGGAGGACCTCATAGGACATAAGTCCTTTGACAAGGGGACCATTTTAGCACCAACATTACAAAAGCTCTTCTGTTCATAAGGGAAATATCTCCCCCTGAATTAAATCTAACCTCTTTAGTACTCCCATTTAGCCACCTGATAAATCCACTTGAGATATCTTTTGGGGAAAGAGAGGTACATGGGAACAATAACACTTCCTTTTTGAACAGTTTAATAAAGCTTCGTGAGATTTCAAGATGAAAGATAGTGTGTAATGCTGATAGCGCCCTCCAAAGCTCTGCATTCATGGATCCAATTACTTTTTTGTCATGGTAAAAGCCACAGTGGGTATATTAAATGGGAGCGTGGCTTAAGAAGTAAGGCCTAGGAGTCCGGGTATCTGGTTTCTGAGGTTGACTCAACTTCTGCTTTCTTATCTAAGTATAGCCACGCAGCTTAACTTCTTTGCCTCAGTGTCTCCTTCCATAAAATGCCTAACAAATATCTGAGAAATGCTCTTAAAATGACAGTGCAAATTGCCATTTAGAATCACATTGGAATTGCTCAGAAAAAAAATGAGGTGAGTGTTCAGCAAAGAGAAATACGATCTTCTGCTTAATTTTAGATTTTATCCTGAGTTTTACTTTTTAAAAGTCATGAGATTTCTAGAAAAGCAATGACATTTTCAAAGCCTTGAAGGCACTTGTAAAAGGATGCTCTTTCAACCGTTGTCTATTTCTCAGGGAAGTTTGACGCTGGCACTTTTCCAACTTCCTCTCCTCCCTCCTCCCAATTCCAAGTTCAAAACAATAATTGCAATGTTAACTTTTCAGATTCTGGAATATTGTCTTGGATCTGATTTGTCTAGTATAATTTTTATAAATGTATACATATCAGATCTCATCACATCATATTTGCTTACGTGGCTACTGACTTTAGATTCCATCCCCAAACCCTCAGAATGATTCATGTAACTGTGAAATGATGGATTATGAATTTGTGGAAGTGTCTAATTTTATTTTACAAAATTCAAGTGGATAGAACGTTGTCATTCATTTATTCATCAATTGCCCATTGTCCTGAGACAATGTGAGACAATGTTGACAGCTGAAATGCGACCTGTAACACCTACAAACTGTTGAAAGATAAACTGAGGCCTAGGTAAACATTTTAAGAGTCTATGTGAGCAAAAATTGATTCAGGTCAAGCAGAACTAAATTGGAAGTGGGTAGGAGCACCCTACCAACAAGATCCAGGGGAGACTTTTAGAAAGAAGAGGCAGAACCAAAGCAACTGAATTATTTGATTGGTTGTAGCGTAAGTGGTTGCCTTATTTGAGAAAGCCCAGTTGGCTGTTTGTGATTGGCTGTCCTTCAGTTGTGATTTCTTAATCTTGAGGCGTTTCAGGCTTAGGTTTTGGTTTGCTTACACAGATAGCTAGTAGAGCATTAAAGCCACCTCAGTCTTTGCTCTGATGGAAAATAATGTTTCTTGGACCCCAGAAAGAGAACTTCCAGGGCTCATTATGAGGATACATTTTTTGAAGGATGTCTAGGAGGTTAAAACAAGTATTTTCTATAGGCACCTGTGACTGTGTATTTTGAGAAGGGCTGTTGTGAAACATCATAACCCCACAGACACTTATGTCAACAAATCAAAGACATAGGCATCAGGTATTTGGCTATGACAGATAAATTGGGTATCAAAGATCATTTTCATTACTTATAATAAATTAAATAAGTTATGGAACTACTGAATAGAAGTAAAATAAATATAAATGTTTTAGAGTTAGATTATCTGTTCCAGAATTGAGAATCCTAAATTGAACTATGTCGACAAGTAAATTTCTAGCATATCCATGATTTTCACAGGATCGTGCCCGCAGCGTGCTCTTGCCTGACTCCATATTCCAAAGGAGATGTCGGTAAGAAAATGGAAGAATTTAGCTTCATTTTGGAGATACGAGAATTTATTTAAGTAACTTCCCTGTAGTCCAAAGATTAGGTAGCTCTGATTGGAGCTCAAGATTGAAAATTAGTGGAAATAACTTCTTACAGACCTTGTCTAAATTTAACTTGGCTTCAAACCAGTAAACTGTAGCCTCTACAACTTTGTGGACAGATTATAGCTCATCAGTATGACTAAAAAATCACTGTGGAATTGCTCTGTAATAGTTCTGTTGCTATGCCTATAAATATAATTTTACTGTGAGACTTCTCCATTTTCTAGCCGCTCAGCTATACTTTTCTGTATCAAACTGAAGGGCCTCAGGAATATTGTAAATGACAAGTTAAAATAGTCTCAGATAAAACACAGTAAGTCAACACTAAATTATCAGTGGTTAATAAAAGAAAAAATAAATCATTGAATTTCAGAAGTATTTTTAAAAATCACGTTCTGCAATTGATTTTAGCTTACTCTCTTTTTTATACAAGTCTAAAAAGGTAAAATGAAATTATTCAAATTTCAATTACATTCCACTGTGCCTCACCTACAGGAAATGTAAAAATAAAACACTATTGAGGCAAAATAGACATTGTTCCCTAAATAAATAATTAAAAGGTTGTTATAAGGGACAAGAGAAGGATGGGGAATCCTTCTTGTAGCTGGATAGAATTTGAGTATTAGTGGGGAAAGGAAAAGAAAAGAATCTGGAAGGGGCGCCTGGATGGTTCAGTCGGTTAAGTGTCTGCCTTCTGCTCACGTCATGATCTAGGGTCCTGGGATCAAGCCCCACATCGGGCTCCCTGCTCAGCGGGGAGTCTGCTTCTCTCTCTCTCTCTCCCTCTGCCCCCCACCCCCCCGCTCGTTCTCTCTTTCTTTAAAATAAGTGAAATCTTTAAAAAAAAGAATCTGGAAAACTGTTTTAAATAGTTTATATTGAAACAAACAGAAAAAGACTAAAGCAGGCAGCCTGAGATTTGTACTTTTCCTTTTTCATATTATCATTGTGTATATAGAACTGATTTTCTGCTTATTTCCCTATTTCTCTGTAGCTTTGTTGTTCTCAAAGTGTGACCCAGCATCAGAATCACTCGGGGTGCTTGATAAAGATGGTATTTTACAGATGATCCAGATTTCCTGCAGGTGTAATGCCTGGCAACCCACAAATTTCACAAAGTTGCCAAGTACTTCTTGGAAAAAACAAAACTTAATACTACCAGAAATGGTGTGATGAGAAAATATGAAGAAATCAATGACTACCGTCTTTCTGTTTTTGTTAAGACTATATTTTAGAATAGTTTTAGGCTCACAGCAAAATTGAGGGGAGGGTACTGAGAGTTCCTATGTATTTCTTCTGGCATGCATGCATGACCTCCCCCTTATCTGCATCACTCACTAGAATAGTACATTTTTTACTGAGGAAGAACCTGAATTTACATGTTAAAATCACTGTATAACTCCCTAGTTTACATCAGGTTTCACTCATGGTGATGCACATTCGGTGGGTTTGAACAAACGTATAATGACATGTATCCATAATTATAGTATCAGGCAGAGAATTTTCAATCTCCTAAAAATCATCTGTGCTCTACCTATTCATACTTCCCCGTTCCCAGCCCCTGACTACTACTATTTTTTTTTTTTTTACTTCCTCCATAGTTTTGCCTTTTCCAGAATGTCATAGAGTTGGAAACATGCAGTATGTAGCATTTTCAGATTACTTTCACTTAGTAAGATGCATTTAGGATTCCCCTATTTCTTTTCATGACTTGATCGTTTATTTCTTTTTAGTGCTGAATAATATTCCATTGTCTGGATGTATTTTATTTCTTCATTCACCTATTGAAGGACACCTTGGTTGCTTCCAAGTTTTGGCAATTATGAATAACGCTGCTGTAAACATCCGTGAGCAGGTTTTTGTGTGGACATATATTTTCACACTTTTTAGGTAAATACTGAGAGGTACGGTTGCTGAATCATATGGTAGGAGGATGTTTAGTTTTGTAAGAAACTGCCACACGGTCTTCCAAAGTGCACATTTTGCATCCCACTAACAATGACTGAGAGTTTCGGGTACTGCACATCCTCACCAGCATTTGGTCTTGTCAGTGTTATGTATTTCTAATATGCATGTAGTGGTATCTCCTTGTTTTCATTTGCATTTCCTTGATGACATATGATGTGGAACATCTTTTTATATGCTTATTGCCATCTGTATATTTTCTTTGGTGAGGTGTCTGTTGGGTCTTTGGCCCCTTTTTAAAATGAGGTTGTTTGTTTGTTTTGTTTTTTTTTTAAGATTTTATTTATTTACTTATTTGAGAGAGAGAGAGAGAGTGTGCGCACACAAGCTTTGGGGAGAGGTAAAGGGAGAAGGAGAAGCAGACTCCCTGCTGAGCAGGGAGCCCAATGTGGGGCTCCATCCCAGGACCCCGGGATCGTGACCTGAGCCAAAGGCAGATGCTTAACCGACTGAGCCACCCAGGTGCCCATAAAATGAGGTTGTCTGTTTTCTAAGTGTTGTGTTTTAAGACTTTTTTGTTTATTTTGGTTAATAGTCCTTTATCAAATAGATATGGATTTTGGAAAAATTCTCTTTCAATCTGTGCCTTATCTTCTCATTCTTTTGACGTTGTCTTTCACAGAGCAGAAGTTTTTAATTTTAATGGAATCTGGATTATCAATTACTTACTTCATGGATCCTGCCTTTGGTGTTATATCTAAAAAAAAAAAAAAAATCCATCCATATATTCAGGGTCATCTGGGTTTTCATCTATGTTATCTTCTAGGAGTTTTATAATTTTGTGTTTTATGTTTAGCTGTGTGATCCTTTTTTTAATTTAATTTTTGTGAAGGGTGTAGTTATATCTCTATTTGGTGGTGATGATGATGATGTTCGTTATTTTGCATATGGTTGTCCAGTTGTTCCAAAACCATATGTTGGGAGACTGACTTTTCTCCATTGTATTGCCTTTGCTCTTTTATCAATGATCAGGTGACTATATATACGTGGCTTTATTTCTGGGCTTTCTATTCTGTCCCATTGATTTGTTTATTCTTTCATCAATGCCACACTGTCTTGATTACTATAACTTCACAATAAGTCTTGATGTAGGGTAGTGTCAGCCCTCTAACTTTGTTCTTTTTCTTCAACATTGTGTTGTCTATTCTGGGTCTTTTGCCTCTCAATATAAACTTTAGAATCAGTTTTCGATATCCATAAAATAACTTACTGGGATTTTGATTGGGATTGCTTTGAATCTATAGGTCAAGTTAGGAGAAGTGACATCTTAATAAGGTTCAATCTTCTTATCCATGATTATGGGACATCTCTCCACTTATTCTTTGATTTTATTCATCATAGTTTTGTAAATACTTATGTTTAAAGAGTTTTAAAAATAGATACTGTACTTTAGGGAAATAAGGAATTTTTGAGCTAGAAGGAAATTAAAAATAGAATTTTATCTGATATTAAAATCCTGAAAGGTTGTTTTCATAAAGTTCAACATTAAGCACTTGGTTTTCTTATGCTTCAAAGTTTAAAATGAAGTAAATTTATTTTCTGCTTAAATAAATGGGTATGAAGAGTAAGTGATTCAAATACATAATCATCTCTATAAATGTCTGTGTTGCAGTTGAAAATAAACATCTCAGTGTCCTTCCTTCTTTCCTTCCCCCTCCCTTCCTTCCTTCCTCCCTCCCTCCCTTCCTTCCTTCCTTCCTTCTTTCCTTCCTTCCTTCCTTCCTTTCTTCCTTTTTTCCTTCTGTTTTCCTGTCTGTGTCTTCCCTGTCTTCTTTCTAGTAGTAGTACTTAAATTGACAAATATGGATATTAACTATATCACATTTTTTAATGTACATGCTATTTTAATAGTTGTGCAGAGATTATAGGGATTCTCCAGTTTACCTAATTTTGTAGAAGCTGTTGGTTGGTTGGAACTAAATTTCTATTAAAAATGACTGTAATAAATGTAGTATGTTGCTTAAAATCCATGCAGTATGCTTTGAGATTTACCCAAAATTAAGAGTGACTCCTTTGTTTGGATAAGACTACACTTTGAATCATTTAATTATAGTAAAACAAAATACCAAGATGTCAAGAAACAAAAGCGAAATGTGTTGCCTCCCCCTTCATTTTACATGAAATGCAGAGCCCAGATAACACTTAAGTAACATGCATAGCCTTTGCAATGTTCGATATCTTATGAGTTAGTGGCCCATCATCCCTTCCCTGGGTGAGTCCTGTGAGGTTTACTCTTCCGTATGACATGGCCTTTCCTCACTTGCTGACCATAGGCAGGTTTTGGAGGGGATCTTAAGTTATCTGGGTATAAATTGTTCCTTTAATTTTGATGTATAAAGGGAATGGACTGTGAAGGTGATTGTAGGGAAAAATATGAAAGAATTGAAATGGATTAAAAAGATGAGTAAATGACCGGTCCAGCACCATCTTCTAAGATGCCTCTGCCTTTCATTGTTTTTGAGCTATTTCACAACTTTGTAAATTATAAGACAATGATACTAATGCAAATGAGTTTCTTTAAAAATTGCAGTTGTGTCCAGTGAAATGCAATTGATTGTTGCCCTGCAAATAGACCTATTTTACCTATATGTAACTTTAAATTCCCCTCTGAAATGGTTGTAACATCTTGCCGTTTCTCCCATTAATTAATGATTTAAGTAAAATGTTTGATATGTGTTCATTTTATATCTATATGAACTTAGGATTAAACAGTTTTTTAGGGGCGCCTGGGTGGCTCAGTTGGTTAAGCGACTGCCTTTGGCTCAGGTCATGATTCCGGAGTCCTGGGATCGAGTCCCGCCTCGGGCTCCTGGCTCCCTGCTTCTCCCTCTGACCCTCTCCCCTCTCATGCTGTTTCTCTCTCTCTCTCCCTCTCTCTCAAATAAATAAATAAATAAAATCTTTAAACAATTTTTTAAAGATTTTATTTATTTATTAGAGAGAGTGCCCACGAGCAGAGGGGGTGGGTGGGGGCAGAGGAAGAGGGAGAGAGAATCCAAGCAGAATCCCAACAGGGGGCTCGATCTCACCACCCTGAGAACAGGACTTAAGCCAAAACCAAGAGTCTTCTGATCAACCAACTGCGCCACCCAGGTGCCCCTGATTGAACAGTTTTAATATCTTATTATTTAACACCATTTAATTTACTTTCTAATTAATAAACACTCCTGTCTTTACTTTCTACTAAATCACAAAAACTTACTTAAAATTCTCAGCCCATTGACTTAGGTTAAGTAGTAAATGTTCTTCAGTTTGTTCCCCTGTACACCGCAGAAATCAGTTCGATGCTCCTTTTTTCCTTTACAAATTTTAGGGCCTTCTTTTATCAGGGCTATGATGGAAAAAGAAGGAATGCTACCCCAAAAGTCAATTTGAATCTACTTTAATTATTCTAGAATAGTGAAACCATAATTGGAAAGCAAATTATAAGCTTGAGTTTGTAAAATCTGTTACTTTTCACTCATTGTCACCATTAAAACATAAGGCCCTCATAAACATAGGACACAGGAGAATTCATTTTAAAGCAGAGAAGGTTTATAAGATGAAGGAGAGAAATGCAGTCAGGGCCCAACAGGACTCATGTAGGAGGTTAAGACTGGAGGAATCATAAGGGAATTTCAGAGAAAATTCTGCCCTTCAGCTATTTTGGCTTTAAAATCCTGTCTAGCACTAATATTATTGAGCCATTTGGTATAGTCCTCCAGTACCTAAACAGGATGCTTAATCTCTGCTCCCTATAGAAAAAGTTAGATACCCTACCAACTTCTTTCTATATGTGTGAAGCATAAAGGCTTTTTGGTGCCTTTTCTAATTTTACACCTGTTTTTAAACTGAGGCTTGATCTGACGGAAACATACACTTGGAAAAATGTTCTCTTTATCCCAATGTTCCTTATTCATATATTTGCACAGCTATCAAGATTAGCATGAAAGAGATATTTATTCCAAGATCCCTCTCCTTTTGATGCTGTTTCCCTCTGTTTATCCACAATTATTTTCATAACAATGTATTGTGATGCTGCAAACTAGGGACAAGTCTCTGGAGGAAACAGTGTTCCAAGGCATGGCCATCATTAGGAGACAATAAGCTTGTTTTCATTCCAACATTCTTAGCTTTGTTAAAGGCTAAGTGGAAGAAATTAACATACTGCACGCCTTACAAAGAAAATTGTTTCTAATTATTTTGCTTCTCAAATTATTCCGGGAGCCATTGATTGGACTTTAAATATGTTTCATATCAGTTACCCTCAGCTAACATAATTTTTCAGTGTTGTTAAAGATAGTCTATTAATTGAAATAAGATTATTCTACTAAATAAAAGTAAATAAAATGACTTGGGTAGCCAGAGTATTCAAGTAACCATTAATTTTGGTCGGAAATTAGAAGTAAGATGAGCCAAATGTTTGAATATCTAAAACTTAGCTTTCAAATACTGATTGTCTGTGCCTTTCAGGCAAGATGGAATTGAATTTAGAAAAATGTTAAGAAAAGTGTGTGTTTATTATGCTATCAAGGGCGGAGGTAGGCAGAATGATAGGGCTGCAAAGATGTCTAGGTCTTTTTTTTTTTTTTTTTTAAACATTTTATTTATTTATTTGACAGAGAGAGACACAGTGAGGGAGGGAACACAAGCAGGGGGAGTGGGAGAGGGAGAGGCAGGCTCCCCGCGGAGCAGGGAGCCCGATGCGGGGCTCGATCCCAGGACCCTGGGATCATGACCTGAGCCGAAGGCAGACGCTTAACGACTGAGCCACCCAGGCGCCCAAGATGTCTAGGTCTTAATGCCTGCGGATATATTACCTTATATAGCAAAAGGGAGTTTGCATGTGTGATTAATCTTGAGGTGAGGAGAGTAACCTGCTTATCTTGGTGGGGCCAATCTAATCAAATGAGCCCTAAAAAAAACAAAAAACAAAAAAAAACCAGAGCATTTTCCCAGTTGTGGTCAGAGGGAGGCATAATGATGGAAGTTCATTAGAGAGATAAAACATTGCTGGTTTCAAGATGGAGGAAGGAGCTCAAAAGCCAAGGAAAACAAGCAGGCTCTAGAAGCCGGGCTGTCTCCTGGAGCCTCCAGCAGGAATACAGCCTTGGTGACACCTTTATTTTAACTAGGTGAGGACTGTGTTGAACTTCTGATGTACAGAATTGTAAGATAATGAAAATGTGTGCTTTTTAGCCACTAAATTTGTGGTAGTTTCCTAGGACAGTGACAGTAAATTAACATAAGGCCATATCTTGGCATGTGATATTTTGTTAATTATGATAGTTTAGAAAAGCTCTACAAAATAGCTATAATTAACTTATTCCTTTTTTTTAAATCATAACTCTCTAGAGATTTAACAAAATTAACATTGACAGATAATTAAGTGAGGAGCGATAGACCCAGGATTGGGTTGTGCATGTAGATATTTACAAGGTGCTGTTTTCCAGATTTTCATGTGAAAGCAAAACCACTACCTTAAATTCCTACTTACACAAATAGAGCATGAAATTAAGGGAAAGGATTTAATTTTTGGCTTTTCATGGAAAGCTATTTCTGTTTATAAACTTTTAAAAATCTGTATGTTTCACATGGTTGCATTTTCTGAACTATAAGTGTGAATGGTTATTAACACTCTAGCACCCAAAAGTTATATTTTAATTGGAAAAATTGGAGTCCTATATCTTGCAAATTAATTGAAGTCTCTCTACTTTTGAAAATATGTCAAAAGTATTATGCAGTTTTACCACAGTGTAATCTAGCTTCTGGAAGAATCTAAATTAATATCAAGATTAAAAGTAACATAGTGATAGAGATTAAGGAGTTTTTAGATTTTCTCAGAGGATTATGGCATTGAAAACCTATGAAGTATTTAACCCAATTTACATTTGAATTAAAAATTGAAGTAGTTATTGGTAATGTTTAGATTACTAGACAGCCAGCCCACATAAGGGAGTAAAAATAACCACCATTAATGGAGCACAGAATATGTATCCTGTATGGCACATGTACTGTCCTATCTTCTCAATAATCCAGCCACGTTAAGTATTAAATTTTCCTTTTCTTATATTGAGAAAACCAAGGTTGCCATTTTGTCATCACCAGTGCAAGTCTATAGCTGGTAAGTGGCTGACAGGACAGTTCCCTCCAAGTTTCTTTGACTACCAAACTTTTGCTGTTTTAGATCTCCAGCCTGGTGCCTCTGCTTTTAACTGAAAAATAAACACAGAGAAAATCCCATGTCCACACAATGCTAACAAATCCCGGAGAATAAACTCTTAGTACGGGCAGGTAGAATGGGAGTTTGGAACAGTACAACTCTGTCTGCCTGTGTGGGTTACAGATGGTCACACAATCTGTGATCCTCCTCCCAGGGGGACGTAAGGTGTCTCCTCTCCTTCATCAGGGGAGGTACCTGGGCTGGTTCTTTTTTGACCAATAGAAAATGCCAGAATCAAGGCCATGTCAGATACTGGGCTCTGATGGCTTCTCTACCTTGTTTCTTGGAACACTCACTCTGGAACCCCTGAGCCACTATGGAAGATGTCTGCGCATACAAAGGCCAGCATGCTGTAGGAATCTCAAGGTAACCCTGTAAAGATGTGAAAGGCAGGAGAGGAGGGGGAGGGGAGGGAGAAGCCCCGCAGCCATCTCCCCTTTTCTAGCTTCTGGTCCTCCCAGCGAACTCATAGACCTTGTGAATAGTGATAAACTTTCCCTGCTCTGCCCTGCCCACGTTCCTGACCCACAGAATCAAGATGTATAATAATAAATTTTGACTGTAAGTCACTAAATGAGGGTGGAGTTTGTTAGGCAGCAAAAGATAATCAGAACTAGGTAGTGGGTAATTTTGCTCCCTGTTGCATCGAAATGTAATGGTTGTTCACATACTCATTCCTTAATTTGCTCTGCTTTCCGGTTTTCCAGTGAATTTTGAGAAAAGAAAATGGTATCCACAGCTTCATTGTCTCCTCTTCTTTCAAACTGACATTCATTCAAATCCTGTGGTCTTAATACTTGGAATCCATTGAGCCCAACATGGGTCACTTAGGAATCACCCAGAATTAATTGTTTTCATCTTCATCCCAGTGACTTGCAGTCAGTGACGCGTTTTAGGATGAATTCAGGCATACCAACTGTCACTTTGCTGGACGTAATGCTGTGTTTGAAATATCCCAAATCCTTCATAAATTGGGAAATTGACTCAAGATCAATACTGCTGCAGTTAATCCCTTTGTACATGCTAATATATTAAATAAGTGTTCATTATTCTCATTTAAAGCAGTTTGGTTATTTTACTGAGACCCTGTATGTAGACGGTCAAGATTATAGTGATTTGCCTTTCCCAGGATTCCATATTTTTAAAATTATAGTTTGCCACACCTGATGCCAATTTTTAGGATGTAATTGTGACAAATAAGGAAAAATCAGAATGAATAAGCCTATAGACTTTGGCAGGAGAGATTGTTTGCATAGTGGAGTGTTTATATTATTCACACATGAGAGTTTGCAGTTTCCAAGTGAATGATTGCAGGCAGAGCTGGAGGATATCTGTGTGGTTCCATTTCTGGTATGGGTCGATGGCAGACCACTTACTTTTAGAGTCTTCTAGACTCAACCGGGCAGCTGTGGGTAGCATCAGTTAGCAACTAGCTCTGAGCTAGAAATAAGAGCACTGGTGTATTCTAGCAGGCCCAATGACCAGACACTCATGAGGGATTAGGGTGACTTGGGACTCCTAGGGCTTGGAATACACTCCGTTAGTTGGAATGGTGGGGTACTCATTCCATCTCTAGAGACTTCCCACAGTTGACTTCATGCACAAGGCTCTGTGCAAACATCACAACACTGGCAAGCAAAAGAAGACAGAGGAAAGCATTGTGGTCAGACAGACTCTCAGCTAAGGGAAATAGATGTGGGGAAAACCCAGGCGTCTTCATGGACTGGGGCCTTATTCAGTGAAACTAGGATTTTGCTCTGAGTATCACAAAATGTGGAAGTGGTTAATAGAATATCTTTTATGAAAGGATATAACTCTCATATCCATGGTAGGAACCATGGCCAGTCTCATGGTTTCGACCAAATCATAAGATCTGACTATGAGGGAGAATGATAATTCTAGAACCAATGTGTCCAATGTGGTAGCCCCTAGCAGTATATGGCTATTTCAATTTATATTAAAAATTCAGTTCTGAGCGACACTAGCCATATTTCAAGTGCTCAGTAGCCACATACGCCTGCTGCCATATTGGACGGTGCAGATATAGACCACTTCCATTGCTGCAGAAAGTTGTCTTACACTACTCCCCTAGAACCAAGCCAGGTTCTTTTGTGAGGTGGGGGACTGAAATGCTGAATCACAGTGTGACACTCTGCTTACTGCTCTTAGCTAAAATAGGCTTGCCAACCTGTGTGGTTGGGCTGGAGAATTCCACAAGCCGCTAGTTCTTAGAGATGTTGCTGGACCTTCAGACTAGATAGCAGAAAATTTGAGAGCGTTCTTGTGATAATTGCTCATCCATCCACTTTGTTCACACTTCTCCTAGGACTCATTTAACCATTCAGCAAATATTTCCTGAGACCCTACTCTTTACCGGGTGCTAGTGCAGACACCAAGACTCTGCAGTGAAAAAACAAAAACCAGCTAAACAAACAAAAACCAAAAAAACAAGGGCTCTGCTCTTATGCAGCTTACATTCTATGTTGTTGATATGACAGGAAAAAAAAAAGTCAAACATGTAAGATAATTTCACACCGTATTAAGTTCTGTGAAGAATATTTTAAAAGGTGGGGGAGGTTGATGCTCAGGGGATCAAAAAAGGCTTCGTTGAGAATAAGCATATAAGAATAATACAAAGATTCAATAATCCATTTGTTCTACACACACACACACACACACACATATATATGTAGATATATAAATATATATATTTAACACCGTTAATAGCTAGTTCATGATTTATGTGACCAATAATACTAGTATTATACCAGTAAAATTCCATAAATTGTGAGAGCAATTCAAGACCCCTGTTCATTCCCAATATACTGAATTTGAATCTCATGCATGTGGTCCTGAGATTAGTATCTTTAAAAATAACTAAAAGTAATTTTTAGGCATAGCCAGACTAATCATGAGGACACCTGAACGCTCCCTTGAACTTGATTTACTAGAAAATGAGAAACAATTGAAAGGAAACAAATATTTTGACCCAGGTTGCCTCAGCATCAAAATGAATGATAGATGGAAAAGATAAAGGGAATTATGAAAAACAAACAGAAACTCCTAAATTAATTTAGATTAACAGCTCAGAGGGACAACATTGAGTTGTATCCATGAGAGTATAAATAATAAAAAGAAGCAAAATGTCTTTTTTTTTTTTTTTTTAAAGATTTTATTTATTTATTTGAGAGAGAGAGAATGAGAGAGAACACATGAGAGGGGATAGGGTCAGAGGGCAAAGCAGACTCCCTGCCGAGCAGGGAGCCCGATGCGGGACTCGATCCAGGGACTCCAGGATCATGACCTGAGCCGAAGGCAGTCGCTTAACCAACTGAGCCACCCAGGCGCCCAAGAAGCAAAATGTCTTGAAGAGCCAAGTATAAGAAAGGATCAGCAGTAACCCTGAGATTTTAAATTTCATGTCTGAGATAAAGATGATGATGGTATTTTGAGATAAAACCAAACCAAAAATATTAAGAGAAGTAGTATGGGTTTATTTTTTACATATTATAAATTTGTTATTACTTGTTCTTTAGTTGTGGATGCATACTTTTCCTTTCTCTAAAGTTCTAAGACAAGCAAAAATAATAAAGAGAAACATGCTTTCATGCCAGAAACTAAGCTAGAAAAAATTTCTCATGCCCAACATAATTTTAAGACTCTCACATTATCCAAAATATATATACTTCAAATTAGAATTTCCAGATTAGATCCACCTTCTTATTACAGTTAATTATGAAAAAAAAAAAAAACCAGCAACTCTTTGTCTTCTTTAGAATCATTTTTAGAACTTAAAACATGAATAATATTTTTCCAAAATAAATCAGTTAACATCAAAGTCCAATAAAAAAGTAAACTGGACTACATGTATTCATATATTAGCTTGACCTAAGTCTGGGATCTGGGCCAAAGTTTTCAAATTATACTATCATTATTTACAGAAAGAAGGAAATGTTAACTAACATTATTAAATAAAAGCACGTATACACATGCATAACAGGAAGCAAACTACATGCTAATGTTAATGAATGTTGAAGATGTATATTTATACACACAGGGAAGATAAAATATCCTCTTGAGTAGTGTTGGAAATAGTAGCTATGCCAGGGGAAAATTTATACCATCTCCTTGGTTGTAGGGTATACATTTATCTTGTTACAGAAATATACAAAAAAGCCACTTCCCCAGTTGCCTAAAACAAAATTGAAATTGAACATTTTGCATTTGAAGTTCTTTCCACCACCTCGTTTCTTGATGAATGGCAGATAATGAAACGTAGGTGTCTGCAAAAATAAATGTAGTATACGGGCTACCTCGGTCTTCTATGAAGTACATGTTTTATGTATTTAAAGAAAAAATTTACCTCTGTCCAGAAAGTTGGCTCTTTTGTATTCATGATGGACCCTGTTTTGAGTCCTGTTTCTTTTGCTACATTCCACTTGGTTCAGCACAGATGATTTCATATTTTGTTAGGATTCCATATTAAGGCAAGTTGTATTTAGTGCTTAAAAGACTTTTCCTAATCAACCTAGACGTTTAGGCCACCTATCGAGACAAACATCCCACTCTTCTATCCGAAATATTTGATCTCTCTTGCCCCGTTGTTGTTTTGTGTGTTTGGGAGATGATCATCTTGGTGTGGGGTCCTGATTTTCCCAGTGACTTTGCAGCCCAGGAACTTGGCTGAAATGTTGATGAGCCCAGACAGAAGAGGTGATGATGGCAGGAAAAGATAATTGGGAAATAGTGCCCTGGGGAAGAAATAGTTTGGCGGGGAGAGAAGTGCTTGACCACTTTTTCTCAAAGGACATTTATTTTTGAAAGACAGAATTAGGAGTGTGCAATTGCAGAGGCAACTTGGTTTTGCAGAAATATATACCCCAACATGCTTAAACTCGTTTGCTTTAAAGGTTAAAAAAAAAAAAAAAATAGAAGAAAAATGTGCATCTCTTGAAGAGATTTCCAAACTGTCATTGTGAGTAGTAATCCAATATTTCAATTTAGGAATTGAGAGGGTTTTAAGTAAGAAGCAATCATTCTGGGGAGAAAGCAAATATAAATGCCAGCAGTCAAAAAACCTGTGAAAAGATATGACTAAAACCGAGATTTTAAATATTTATCTGTAATTCTTGACTTTTAAAGTCCACAGACACGTTCCCTCATGAGAAGAATACAAAAATGTGAAAATGTTAAAGAAAAGCATAAGAAATATTTCAAAGAGAAACAAATTAAGACAATATTAGTATTGTTACAAACTCTAAAATCAAACAGAAAATACTTCTCAGTAAGATTGGATGTTAGTTCGAGGGAGAAGAAAACTATTACAAAAATAATTTTTTATTAGTATCACTTATTTTTATTTATTTCGGCCTTGTGACTTGCCAGTCAATTAGTACATGGTAGCAGACTTTGTTTTTTATTATTATATAAGAAAGGTTTCATTCTCTCATTTTAGGGAAAATTTTAACTAAATTGTCTAATTGAATGTTGTAAATACTTCAGGACCAGCTCAGGCCAGGCTTCGTTGGAGACATCTCTCTATTATTCTAGGACTTTTTGCTTCCTGTCTGCCACCCTGATTCCCTCCTCAGAGGCCCCTGTCCTCCTGGCCTGGCTCAGAGCTGTCTTTTTCCTGATAGTTGAGAAATATTTTAAAAAACAAATTCACATGTTGCTGATTCAAGTATCTTACTGTCTGACAGGAGGGATATATATTTTGTTAAACTTTCTTTATTCTTATGGATATGTCCCTCTCCATGCCTACATGTGTTTATTCCATATCAGTGTGCATAGATCTACTCATTCCTTTCAACGGCTATATAGTATCTCCAGCTGTCAATCAGTCACTGTCAGTGGTTATCTGATTTGCGTACATTTCCTCACCTAAGGAGCAGCGCCTTCCTGGGCTTCTAGCCATGTTTTCTATTTGTTGGTCCGTGAGTCTGTCTACCATACTTTCCACCTATGATATGTTGCACACTCCTGAAGATTGGAGTATTGAAATTCATACTGCTGCATCCTAGTCCACATATAAAAAATAGGATTGCCAAAGGGCTACCATGTATTAATTGACTTGGTTTGTATCAATTTATATTCTTATTACTTCTTTACTCCAACTGTTGCCACACAAACTCAACAGCACTGGATGTTATAGTTCTTGTATCTTTTTTAACCCAGTGTATTGTCAAAAAAGCGACTTTATTTTTTTATTTTGGCCTCTCTAGTGGGTTTTGTGGTATATAGTTAGGACTTTAATATTTATTGAATGAAAAAATAAACATTGCCTATTCTTTTGTTTTTCTGCAAGAAAAAAACACATTGGTCAAAACATTTGAACATTTGTGCAAGATAAACAGACATTTTAATGGGGATTTTTCTCGGTATTTGTGATATTTTTAATTTTAATGATCATTATTTAAAAGGACTCCATTGAAATGGACAAAGTGATTCCTCTCAATTATACTGTTCAAATTTTTCTCAGTGTAATTATAGATGTTCTTTATAATAAAGGGATATAGACTGACTTTGAAAAGTTCTAAAGAGATTAGATAGTAATCATCACATTAATATATAAAATGCACACATCTTAAATTAATGTAATACGTAGTTTAAGATTATATCAGCCAGCAGTTCATTAAATTTGCTCCATTTACTGCCAATATTTTTTTTATTAAACAATGAAGTCTCCCTAAATATCCTTGGCTCTTTTCCATATGGTAATTTGTATACTTCTCACCAATATTTGATCATTTGATCTTAAAATTTCAAATATTCTTTAATTTTAAATAAACCTAAAATTTCTATGTGTGAACAGCCAGGCTAACAGGGGAACGGTGTCTAGAGTTACAAGTCAATATGGTTGGTTAATACCATTCTCTTCATGAGCGTCTACAGGAAAATTTTATAAATAGCCTTTTTAATGCAAGACTTCTCTTAAACTCACACCCATAATAATTCTGTGCAGAAATAAGACGGCCAAATATGTGGAAATAAATTCCATTTGTGTATTAAATATCTAAGATAGGAAAAAGTATGCATATAAAATTTAAAGCTAGCTAAGGATTCATTGAAAAATTTTTGTATACCGTCTATCCAAATCTGGTTTTAAAGAGACTGTAACATAATTCCAGGAATAAAGACCTTCTGGAATTGGGATTTATGGAAAAGAGATTATAGCTCCATTTGGTTCTAGAAATGCAAAGGGTCTGAATGATCATCTAGGCAGAAGGTACTTTTCTTTCCATGCTAAAGATTAAATGTGGGTTCTGAAAATATTGCTTTAAGCAAGCACACATTTCTTCCACCAGCATTAAATTTTGTATTGATTAATAGTTACCATTTCTTCCCCCTTTGGAAAGAAAACCTGTAGGGACAAAAATCACTATTCTGCTTGCATTGAAATCCCTACTGACAATGAAAGGTAAGCACTGATTTTTGACAGGAGGGTGCAGCTTAGTGAAGAAATGATTTGAATCCTGGATGAGATAATGCTCCTATGATATCGTTATCTAAACAGGATGTATGTGATATCAGTCCAAAGGATTGTATTCCTTTAAATTCCTATATTGTTAATTTCAGAGCATTTTGAGATAGAACATTTCTTTCAACTGTGAAAAGTAACTCTTTTATAAAACATGACTCTTTATGATAATTCTTTTGAAAAATTATCTGAGTACGGGAAGAGTAACGGAATAGCAAGGGTGGTGATCACAGGGGTTTTGGCCACTTCAGGATTTCAGATAGTGTCTCTGAATTTATCAGGCTCTGGAAAAATCCATCAAGGTTGTAGAAAGTAATCAAGTAATGACTGAGGATGCATCCTGAATCCTGTTATGTGATGTGCCACGTCTCTTGTAGAGGGGAAGTCATAGCTGAAGGTGACAGGGATGAGGCAGGGCAGCCTCTTAATACTCTCAACAGTTTCCAACTCATGTCAGGCCAAAACTGTAATAAGAAAGCTCACAGCAGCTGCCTACACTGTATTTGGTTCTAACTCAGATGAGAACATTCATCATTTCTCTGCCCTTCATGAATGCACATGCATGTGCATTTTCAAATAAAAAGTCAAAAGATACTTCAAGGTTTGGATAGAATCCTCATACTTAAAAGTAACCCAAAAGAGCAGAGCTTTGAAACTTCAGCAAGTATTAAACAAATAGCAAGATCTTGTCCATTTAAATGTGTATGTCTTCAGATCTGTCAGGTCTTTCCAAATTGTATTTTTGATATGAAAATAGCAGGTTAAATTTAACCTACACAAGGTCCTACAGACTCCTGGCTGATCTGTTTTACTTAATTGTCCTAAAATCTAAAGTAAAAAGAATTTTGAAATCATACTGACAGTATTTGAATAACAAAAACCAGTGCTTCTTGATATTTTTCTATAGACTTTTATACATAGTCAGTATCTAATTTAGTATTTATAATAATATTATTAATTAAGTGATTTTTTATAACTTTAAGTGATTTGTTCAGAGATCCATTAAGGATTTAGAGGGAGAAAAACCCTATTCTTTCATCATGTCATTACACTGTACTATCCCAGTACCATCTAGTAAATGGTTGACATTCTCTACAATTAAACTTGTAGTACGGAGGCTTAGAAAATATTACATATATTTGGATTTCCATTTGGTACTTTATAATGATCACTATCATAATTTAAAATTAGATTTGAAAAACTCTTAGAAAACTAATGTCTGTCTTTTATTTCTTTTTCTTTTTCTTTTTCTTTTTGGTGAGAATGATATTCTTTTGGTATACTCTGGTAATCTTTATGACTCACTTGTTATTTATCAATCCATTCACTATTTTCTTAAATTTAAATAAATTTCAGATTATATATATATATTTTTTAAATATTTATTTATTTGAGAGAGAGAGAGAGCATGCATGAGTGGGGGTTAAGGGAGCAGGGGCAGAGGGAGAGGGACAAGAAGACTCCCCACTGAGCAGGGAGCCTGATGCGGGGCTCGATCCCAGGACCCTGAGATCATGACCTGAGCCGAAGGCAGTTGCTTAACTGAGTGAGCCACCCAGGCGCCCCCAGATTTAACATATTTAAACTGAACAAATAAGGCAGTGGTGTCACAACTTAAAATTTGTTTGTCAAGGTCATTCCTATGTGAAAAAATATAATTAATAAAGGTACTACAAAATTCTGCTTGCCCATAAGGCAAATATTTGTGCTTTGATACACCATACAGTTATTGAATATCCTCATTTTTTCAGGCTCTGAGTTTATGGTGATGATCAAAACTGAGCTCCCTGCTCTGTTTACAATCCTATCTGGGAAAACAGTATTAATTAGAGAAGCACATTGATTGCTGTATACTTGATTCAAATTCAGACGATGATGATTCTGAAAAAGATTAGGCAACACAACTGGCTCAAACTGGGAGATCGGGGAAGGCTTTCTGAAGAATTCCTGACGGAGCGGCAAGAAATCTGTAGGCTGAGACGTGACACAGGAGCCTGGCTTGGGGGGCATTTGAGGAGGAGAAGCAGGCTGTGGGAGGAGCTGGACCAGGAGGGAGCCTGACAGTTCCAAGAAAGGGAAAACGGTTCCCAATGGATGGAAAGCAGAGTGCAGTTTTGCCAAAGAATCCAGGGGCTTGCCTAGGCAAGAAGGCTGAATTTTAGCCAAAAGACTGAGAAGCCATTAGAGGGACTTGGTGTGGACCAGATCAGATTTGCATTTGCAGCTCTCTCTCAGCTTGCAGTACTGGGGGGGTGGAGGTGGGGATGGGATGGGTGCAAAGTGGATGGGGGAGGGGAGGCAAGTCAGGAGTGCAGGGGAAGAACAGTGGCAGGAATCAGGGGAGGAGTGGATAATGACCTCTCTTTGGTTGTGTTTTTACAAGGAGACATGCATTTGCAGAGCATTTTCTGTCTGATAGAGGGATAAGCGTCCCCCAGACAGCATGAGAGACTGGCCCAATCAGAACATGCTCCGGTGTGTGCAAGCTGAACATCAGCTCTGCATGGTAATGTGATTTTAAAACACTCTCTCAGGGACGCCTGGGTGGCTCAGTTGGTTATGTGTCTGCCTTGGGATCATGACCTGAGCCAAGTGTTGCCGAGCCTTGCTCAGCAGGGAGCCTGCTTCTCCCTCTGTCTGCATCTCCCCCTGCTTTTGTGCTCTCTCTCTGACAAATAAACTAATAAAATATTTTAAAAAATTAAAAATAAAATAAAACACTCTTAAATCTATGTAAATAAGGTAAAAATGTTGAAAGATCATTGTATGCTCTTGGTGGTCAGAGATTCAGACTTGGAGTAGCCTACATTTACTGCAATTCGATGAGATCTGCTTCTGAGTGCAGCTCCCCACCCATAAAAAAAAATGACAAACGATACTTGTCTTTGTTAATAAGCAAGACTGGGTTAGGATTACCACAGAGTCAATACTTATGCCAAAGAGAGTATTGCAACCAAACCCAGAAAATACTATATGTTTTGCTAAGTGAAAAGCTCCTCACTGAATATCTGGAAACCTCATTGTCTTCCCATTCTGGCTCTTTTATGAGTTACCATAACTCAGCTCTAGCTGTAATATAACTGACCAGCACTGATGATGAAATCAGTAGCCACTAAAACAAAAATAAATGGTGTTTGGGGTGCAAGAAACACTTAGCCATTTTCATCTCAGGGGAAATACATCTGACTTAAATATATTTCACCTCCCGATATTTCATATATATTAGTAAACCATTATTTTACCAAAATTTTTACAATATCTAATCAAGATACATAATGATGTCCTCTCTCTCTTTGTGCTTATGTAGAGTCAGTGCGTGTTTTAGATGGGAATCACAATGTCATTCAATTTCATTAAAAATCATTTACGGTTGGGACTTTGTTTTAAGCTTTTCCTACTATTCAGTTCAAAAAGCCTTCAAACAAGTCACTTGGGGAGAATATAGTCAGAGAGCTTAGTTGGAAGTCCCCAAATTTGGGAGATAAAGAGGCATCCCTTAACACATATATGATTCGGCACATAAAATTCATTTTACAGATGCAATTATTTTATTTTATTTTTTTTAAGATTTTATTTATTTGTCGGCGGGGGGAGCCCAACCGGGGGAGCAGCAGAGGCAGAAGGAGAAGCAGGCTCCCTGGGGAGCAAGGAGCCTGAAGCTGGGCTCTACTCCAGGGATCATGACCTGAGCAGAAAGCAGACACTTAACCGACTGAGCCACCCAGGCGTCCCAAGATGCAACTATTTTAATGCAACATTCAAATTAAGAAACTGAGATCTCATGACTTTTAGCGCATTAATGTTGTTGATTCATTTTTTGAAGGTTGCTGATTCTGAAGAGATTTTATGCCTTAACTGACTCCCCTGTTATAATGATTATGTTAGCTGAGGTGGCATGATTTGTGCACGTTGCCCCCTTGGGGGGGCACAGTGACCCCTCCTATTTCTATTATTTTCTATTTCTTGAACACAGCTGACTATTTAAATTGCAGTGAGGTTTGTGTCTGAGCTAGGATTGGTGTTAGAACAGGTTGAAATTTAAGGAGGAGGAATGACAGAATCCCCAGGCACAGACAAAAAGTATACCAAGGAAGCTTCAGAGGAGAAGCCTCTTGACCTTGACACAGGCCTTAGTAAGCTTCTGATAATGGATGAAAAGGAAAATAAAGAGGCATAAGCACTGGGTGTGGGTGTCTGTAATTTATATTATCTGTATACATATGTATGGATTGTTCTAGCAGTGTCTGTTTATATTGATCTATCCATATTATTTGCTTAAAATATAAAGAGTTGACAGTTGGTAGGCTGCGTCTCACATCGTCTATTCTGGCTAAAATGTGGAAGTATGAAGAGGTTGTGATTACAACCATTTATGATTCAGTCAAGTAGTAAGTACTGTCGAGATGATATATCCAATCAGATATTAGGAGGAGCATCTGATTGTAGTAGATTATTCTATCTTAAGAGAGAGGCCGTGGCTATTTAGATTGTGATTTTTGAGTTTATGAGGGCAAAGCAAACTGCCTGCTGAACTCCTCATCATGCGTAGAAGAAACTAACAGGCAAAGGTAAAAATGCCTTATCATCTACAACTGACCTGATTGTATCACAACAGGAAAGGAGCTGACTCTCAGACCTGGAACTAGGTTTGCTGACTCACTGGGCACACAAGTGTTCAGGGACATATGTTGTGAATTTGGAAAGTAGATGAATATATAAAGTCATATGAATATTTATAACTATCTAGTGCTTTTCAGAGCCTGTTTATTAACACAAAACAATTTTAGATGGGCTATCAAGAAAGTACTTTAAAACAAATCGTAGTCTATTTATTTAACAAACATCGATTACGATGCGCAAAGTAATGTGCTCCAATAATATAAGCTACACATTTATCAAAGAATCCATAGTTTAATAGATTTTACTGCGCTGATTATTAACAAAATTGCTTGAAATGCTATATCAACAGTTTTAAATACAAATGCACAGTGACCAAGCTCTAATATAAATGAATGAATTTGACCTGCTGGAAGACCATAGACAGACCATAGGATGCTGAGCAGACCACAGTGAACAGAGGAGACTTTGCCCCCTATAAATGGTTGCCATGACTTCGTTTTCCTTAACTGATGCCAACTGAGAATACTATTCCTATTTACAGATTTTTTAAAAACAAAATTCTACATACAATTTCCAACATTATAAAATCAGCAGCCAATTCTGATACTCAATATTCAACTGCCAGACCAAATGAGTACTCAGGGGGAAATGGCCAGAGGGCTCCCCAGGATGGGACCTTGCCTGTCCTGGTATTGAGAAAATGACTCCAGCATAGAAAGTCCATGTAAATTGTTGGGGTGCCTGGGTGGCTCAGTCAGTTGAGCATCGGACTCTTGATTTTGGCTCAGATCATGACCTCAGAGTCCTGAGATGGAGCACCCTGTCAGGCTGATGCTCGGTGCGGAATCTGCTTGTCCCTCTCCCTCTGCTTCCCCACTTGCTTGCGTGCTCTCTCTCTCTCAAATAAATACATAAATAAGTAAAGTCTTTTTTTAAAAAAAGGAAAGAAATCCAATGTAAATTGTGCTAACTTTACATATTGAAGGGAATCCCACCAGAGGCGTGTTTCAGAATGTCTTTTTACAGAATGACCCAAAGCAAAAAAATCTCAGAATTTTTATTTTTATGAGTGTGAATTTTAAATGGAAACACACACAGTCTATACTCTATGTACTGATGAAATGTCCTTGTCAAATGACAGCTTGACCAGATTGCTCATTTGAAGTTTATACCTCCCTTCATAAGTAAAAGAATCATTTCAGTTCTTTCCTTTCTCTCCTTTTTTTTTTCTTCCCTGTTTGTAAACAGCTCCACTGTGGGTCACCGGGGCCTGCCTGCTCTCTGCCCTGGTGTAGGAGGGAAGGAGAGAATGGGGAGGGATGATTCACAGTGTGGAGGGCTGGGCACGAGAAGGCCACTAAGCAGAGTCGGTCAGAATACTAGAACGGCCAGAACAATTTGCTGGATTAAAAATTCTCTTCCTTATGAATATTATTAAAATTGATTCAGTCACCTTGATTTCAGCTTCTTCCTCTCTGACTCGCTCTGATTTTCAGAGGCATTAAGTTGTTGCCCAAGATATGTGTAAATAGGGTCCTTTTTTCTCTACTCAACTTCCTAATGCAAAGGAAGTCCATCGATCATATAGAGAAGGAATAAGTGAAGGGGACTTATTAATTTTTTTTCTTTAAACCAGAAGATCTCCATAATCTTGGCTGCTTGCTTGCATTGGAGATGATATTCAACGAGTGCAGTTTAGGGGCACCTGGGTGGCTCAGCCGTTAAGGGTCTGCCTTCAGCTCAGGTCATGATCCCAGGGTCCTGGGATCGAGCCCTACATCGGGCTCCCTGCTCGGCGGGAAGCCTGCTTCTCCCTCTCCCACTCCCCCTGCTTGTGTTCCCTCTCTTGCTGTGTCTCTCTCTGTCAAATAAATAAAATCTGAAAAAAAAAAAAAAAAAGTGCAGTTTACAATCCAAAGGACTGGACCCATTCTGTAGTAATTTTCTTTATTTGAGGGCATGTGTCTTCTTTATTGTATTCTTTCTTGTTTATCCATCTTGCCAAGTTTTCCAGTAGAAGTATCCAAATAAGATCTTTAGCAACTTACTTTGGATGTTAGTTTTCTTTTGAAGGACAGTTATTAAACTCCTAAGAATGCTCATTTTCTTCTTTTTTTTTTTTTTCTTTTTCTGATAAAGCAGTGTCATCACTTTTTTCCAGTCTTCTATTTCTCAATAATATGTTACATTGAAGGAACACAAAATGGTCTTAATTTTGCAATAATGATCAAGGCAAAAAGTGTTTCCCGGGAACTAATGCTTCCCCGACAGGACGAAATGGCTTGAGGTCCAGCTGGTTAATATGCCGCAGGAAATGCCACCAGCCAAGATTTGTATTATTTCCCTGAGATGAAAATGAACCCCCCCCCAGAAAAAGGCGAAATGGATTTTTTTTTCCCACTAATGGGTAAAATGGCCTCATTTTGGATGCAGAAGACATTTGAAGAGAAGGTATGTGTTCCATAACAGCCAAATCAAAATTTTCAGTGATCTCTGCTCTTGTTTTTAATACAGTACAGAGCAAACTATAATCACAGGAAAGGCCTGAGCTTGCTTTTTGAGCTTCCGCACTCTTAAACATTTCTTCTTCTTTATTTAAAGAAGCAGAAGGGGAGGAGAAACATTCAAATACAATTTTGCTGCAAGCCAGTGACCTTATCGGCCTTTTCTTAGATAGAAGTACCTTTCAACTTCATTCAGTTTGGTAATTTCTTTTTCTGTCTTCCATTTAGATTTAGCCAGAGATAGATTTTTAACAGGTTGCACTATATGTGCATTTTCCTAAAATAGTGAAGCTGCTATTAACAGATCGGTATAATAGTTAAAGTAATTAGAAGGATTCCATCCTTGTGTTAATTAACACATATTTATGATTGCCCGCATGAACAAGGGCAAAGGGGGTAGAGAGGTGTTAAGATATGTCAGTTAGATTTCAAGTCTTCAAAGACCTTTCATTCTAGCATAGGGTAAAGACAAGCATATATAATTATAATACAAGATGGTACATAAAAATGTGAAAAGTGTCCTTCCATGTTTCAAAGTAAGAGTGACCAGCTCTGGCTCAGTCCATCTGTGGGATCTTTGGGAGAGGATTCGACATATGAACAACTTGCTAACAGGTAGTCTTGCTCTCAGGAGCCGAACTGGGCATTCATGTGGTCAGAACTGGTAGGTGCAGAAATGCAGATTTTCTTAACAATGGTTCTAAGAGCTTTATCTTTCAAAGAAACCTAGTTTGAATAAATAGAACAAACAGAGAGCGGACGTTTATACCTACTTTCACCATGTGCTAAATGGATCAGGGTGGGGCTTCAAGGCCACATTCAACGGGGTCCACAGCACTCCGTGGCACAGGATAGAGTGAAGAAATCCAGAGGTCTCCACTGCAACAGAATAGCTCTGTCTCCCTGAAGAAATCCTTCCAGCTAGAAATGTATTTGGGTCTACAGGTGTTTTCTTTAAAATGCAACCAACCCTTTGGTATATTTTAAGCTTTACAGAAAAGTCACCTTCGGTTTAGCATGGAATGGCTTAAAAATCAGATTACTTTTCTCCAAATACCTGATATAATTTCCATTAAGGAGATAGACATTTTGATAGCGGTTGGTGGGGAGAAGTTACTTTGAAGTGAAGTGTTCCTGGGCAGAATGCAGACCAGAGGGTTGTGAGTAGTCAGAAGAGCCTTGGGGAAGCAGAGGAGGGGGTTCTCAAAAGCCAGGAAAAAGATGCTGCACAGAGGGGGCAGAGCAAGGACATTCAACCCCTTCGAATTATACCACTCACTCGCTGGCCCTAAAGAGTTACTACAAGAAGATGAATCTTAATAATAGCTTTTGACCTACTTTGAATCTTCAGTATGTCTTAGCTTGTTTTTTTTTTTTTTTTTTGCCCCTCAATCACATAGCTATATAGATTAAGTGCACTGTCAAATCAAGAACTCCTATTCAAGTAGGCTTTAAAAATGTCACAAAAGAATGTTTGAGTCTACGTCTGCATAGAGATACTGCCCTCAGTGTGTTCAAGGTGGTGTTTGAGAGCTTATAGTGTCTACGGAAGACTTAGAATGTTGTAGGATAAGAGATGGCTGTGTTTCCCTTGATATTAAATATCTCAGATGGTCATTGTGAGCCCCACGCATGGAGTCCATGCTGTGTCCGAAACTCGCTGTGCTGTGGGTCAGTGACCCACTATCCACTCTGGATGGACTGCAATGTTTTTGAGAAAAATGGCTTCATTCTTTACTATCTCTCTAAAATGGTGGCTAACATATAAATAAAGAATGAATAAATGCATGCGTTCTTAATACATTATGACTAGTCTGTATGTTCTTTTAGCATTACCTTTAGATACCATTTTTTCATAAGAGTTGCAGTTCTTTGGTTTTGTTGTGTTTGGCTTTTTCTCTGTATAAAAGGAAGACTTGCACAGGGACGTGACAGGTATCTCTTCTATATCTAAACATTCTTTAAAATGTGTGGACAGAGAAAGGTAGAGAGCGTGACCTGAAAATAGGGGTAGATTGGAATGTAAACAAACTGGGAATTAAATAGAATACCAAACACTTACTAACATTTTCCATAGTTTCAGTAGACTCTACCCATTCTTTATTCCCTAACAACTGATCTTTCAGAGATAAGTGAAAAATATGATCTTGTTTCTGTCTCTGCTTAAAACCAGCTTGGGTCTTAGCATAGAATGAGGTAAATCTAACCACATGCCAATCATTCATATAGTGACATATAAGTAGTATTTAGTAAGAACTAAAAATTATTTATGATCAGCTCTTGGTAGGAGTTCAGGATATTCAGTATGACTCAATTTTTTTTCCTTCCCTTGCAACCAAATTATGTACTACGAAGACTTGTGATTTTTGTTTCTATCCAACACATGCATATACATAAAGACATCGTTAGGAAAAGTGATAATTAACGAAACTTTCTGGAGTGAGTATAGATAGTGTTCTGCTGTGACAGATTTTTTTCTTCACAGAATTCATTTTCTGTGTATCTACCATGTGTCAGATACTCCAGAGTTTCTGTGGTAGATACAAAAGGCTTACATGACATTTTTCTACAAAGAAGTTTGATCAATAGTGAGAGGATAAGCCAACACATGTAAAATATTTCTAGAGAAATGCGAACAAATAGTAAAGTGTTGAATTGAGTGAAACAAGTGCTTTCTGGCTTTTAAGACATTAGAGGTAGTGATTGTGGAAAGCACCATGGCAGAAATGTGAGAGTTAAAACAGAAAGTCCATGAATGGATACAGTTCATGCACACAATAAGGAGAGAGCCCAATTTCCGCATACCAGGTATTTTTGTTTAATTTAATATTCATTCTTTGCCTGGTTCCAGTCAAGATGACCTCAAGCTTTCTACTCCAGAACAAGCCAGACAAGTTCCACTTCTTATAGGTGTTAAATTCCTTCTCTTATTAATTTTGTTCATTGGAGTCATTAGTTGGTAGATCCCATTTCAGGTATTTGTCCTCCTTAATTTCATGCTACGGTTCCATGGGCTAATGATACAGTATTCCTCAAATGAATCTGAAAGTTTCATTTATGCCAGAATTTCTATCATAAAAGCATAGTTGAGAGTGTTGATGGAAAATTAAGATGATATAAATATGTAAGAGCTGGGAAATATATAATCTTAAACATTCCACATTATTTTTATTATCTCTTTCTCACAGCCTTATGAGGCCTTGGATACTAATATAAAAACCAAAATTAGAAACCTCTCCTCTGTGGATGTTTACTGCTCAGTCTACAGTGCATGCAGTCTTGATTTTAAAGCTCTAACACACACACACACACACACACACACACACACACACACAAATGATACTGTTTTACCTTCTGACAGGTAAAAAACCAGAGCCTAATTGTTGTGGTGGTTGTGAATTTTGAGCAAAGGTATTTTCTAAGAAGATGTATTTTTTCTTTTAATTTTCATTCCCAACTTCACAATATACATATATGTAGAGGTTGTGATTTTAATGGGCTCCCACCCTTACATGTACACAGATGTACACATGCTTTCAAACATAAACACACAAATATGTAAACATATATATGAAGATTGGTTACAACACAATTCACTCCCAAATCTCACTCCTCTTATGCTTACTGTTCAAGAGCTGTATAACTTTCCAGGGTTGGTTTCTGCTCCTCGACCCCCACCAAGGTTGAGTTGAGCTAAAGAACAAGAATATTATGGTGTTATTAAAATGAGAAGCTTCTCAAAAGGTTTCAGGATTTGACGTCCTATACTAAAAGCAACCCTTATTGAAATATAAATTAATGAAACCATTAATTACATAAAAGTAGAAATATTTCTAATTTTCAAAACTACTTCTCACTGAATACATATTGGGAATCAGGTTATCTACAGGATCCATGCACAATAGAAAACATTATCCACATATCATAGATGATGAAACCATTACACAGAGAAAGTGGTTTGCCACAGATTGCCATAGATCGTGAGTGGGGGAGCAGGGGATCAGTTCTCAGTCACTTCTATTCCAAAGCCAAAGCATCTTCCATAAAAGCAGAAATACCGCCACATGTTTCACGTGCTAACTCATTTAACATTGCAGGTGTTTTATATAGATTCATGCTTGACATCAAAATCACAGAATTTTGGAACAAGGGTAGACCTTATCACGATATTTTAGTAATTGGCTGCTGAGCTGTACTCATCTATTTTTGAATTCTCTTCTCTCTGAAACATCTGTAAAAATCAATAGAACCATCCGTTGACTTTCAGGTGGGCTTTAGCTTTCACAAGCTTTTAACTACCAGGCTTCTCCCATGTACTTTCCAATTCTGGCTTAAGGAGCAACTACCATCTAAACTACATGGGTGAGTTAAAATGCAAGGGCAAGTAGGTTTTGCCACTCTCACAGTGAACTCTTCCTCTGATATGCAGAGTGATCGGGCTTCCCAAATTATCTCTGGTGAAGAAGCGAGTTTTGATTTGTGTGCGTTTCCACTCTGTTTTGGGCCAAGATAACAATGTTTGGTCTAGTGCACATGGCACGTTTGCAGCTTGCCACACACGTTCTTTGCTGGTTCATCCAAACCCTGAGTCGTCTTTGTCCAACTCCATGAGATAAATCCACTAAGGGATGGGTGTCATGGCAGGGCCAAATTTCTATCAAAGATTCCAAGATGTTAACTGCAAATTCTGAATGCTTATCATCACTGTTAGGTTTTGGACTTGTGTTGGTTCACAGACCACAGTTTGAGAAAAACTAAGAGGAATTACTCGTTAATTTGTAACAGCTCAGCTACCAACCCGATGAGAAAAAAAAATTTTTTTGGCGAGGAATTTATATTGTGATTCGTATTCACTGTGCTAATATGTGTTAAACACTCAGAGAATAGACCTGCCTGGTATTTGGGAAAACATTTTCCTTCCCCTGCCTTTAAAAGCACTTATAGGCACCAGAAGACAGCAGAGTAGGAAACATCGCGGGCTACCTGGGCCAGTGAGTTGTGTCAGAGTCGGCCCGTGCACTCTGACGCTCAAATACACCGAGAAGTGAAGGGATTCATCAGCAGGGCGCAGAGAAGGGGACGTGCGTACACCCAATCAGTCAAGGTGACTGACAGCCTGTGAAAATATTACAATGAAACACCATGTTTTGCTACGGAGGTCACTAAAAGTGGCCCGCCTAGATGTTAATGGGTCAGGTTTCACAGGTGTGTGGCATCGGTCTTAAAATCTCCGTAGTGCGCATGCTTCAAGTAAACCAAAGGCAGTCAGAGAGAAGCCGGACAGTTTTTGAGATGCTCAGAGAATCGAGAAGTGGAATGCCTCCTGAGCCAGCAGTCCATCGGAACTTTGGATAGAATTTAGTAGAGTTGACTCCAGACGCTAAATATGTGCGGGTCTAACTGCTTTGTCGTATTCCATTGAATACATGCCCGTGCATTACCTTTCCATTTCTGCTGTGTCACAGGTCTAGAATGGCGCCATTCGCCTTGGCCATAAGCCAGGCTAAGACGACCAGTTTAGAAGAAAACTTGACTACCCTCTGGTGACCTTGCTACCTGTGAATGAATGTGACTGCTCATTTGTAAAGGCTCTGGGCGGGGGCAGTGGATCACTCCCTGATTTCTGATAGTTAAATAATGTGCTGGATCTATATCTATAAATATGGGTATATATTTGTTTTTTTTCAGACGAACCTATAATACCATATGCATTATCATGAATATTAACTGCTAGGAAGGCTAATAGCATTTAATTACGAGGATAGAGTAGCTTCAGTTTGGTGGACATACTCCGTGAGCAAGCAAGGATAATTCATACGAACACATGCCTTTGCCATCCAAATAAAGAGGATTAAGTCTATATTTGAGTTTGTGGAAAAGTTTTTAATTATTCTATTTTGTGTGTAGCCCTCTGGCTAAACATCTCCTAGCACAGGGAGCGTAGAAATCACTGGGAGGTCCTAGTGAAACACTAGGGGTTGCCCGCCCCATAAGCCGAGGGTGGGCTTGGATTTATGTTCTAACGACTTCCCAGGTGATGCTCACTCGATTCTCAGGTTGATCTTCTGATTAAAAGTGAGTATAATGCTCTACTATTAACAGATCAAAGCCCAAAACTCCATTGCAGGGTGCAGCAGGACCATGAAAATCTGGCCCAACCCCCTTTTCCATTCTCAGGTCCTCCCATGACTCTTGCTCGACTGCGCACTGACAATGCTCGAGCTCAGTATCGGCCATTCTCTGAATATACCGTCGTCTTTGAGGCTTTCGTGTTCGATCTTACCGTCCCTTCTGCCCAGAGTGTCCCTCCACCTGTAGAGTGAAAAATGATCACCTTTCCTTCAAGGCAAGTTCCAGTCAAATTTCTTCTAAGGAAAATACTGCCTAGGACTAAATTTAAGTGAATAAAATGAGGACCTCTCAAAATTTGATTACAGTGGATTGTTTCATCATGTAATTTATGGACGTCCTGAGGATGCTGCTACGTGCTTCAGTCCGTTCCATTAGGGGGTACAAGATTCAGTGTGAATTTTGGATCATAAACTGTTTTCATCATTCACTTGATACCATTTCATTTTGTATCATGATTTTTAATAAAAAGTTTCTGTCTATGAGAATGTTTGATATGGATTTTAATAATGTGCCAAACCACACACACAAAAATGTTGACCATAATACTTACGAACATCATTCATTATCATACTTAAAATGCAAATAGCCTAGGTATGAGGAAAAGTCATTATAAATGATATATTTATTTATTTTTAATTTTTTTATAGATTTTATTTATTTATTTGAGAGAGAGCATCAGCGTGGGGAGGGGGCACAGAGAGGGAGAAACAGTCTCCCCACTGAGCATGGAGTCCAATGCAGGGCTCGATCCCAGGACCCCCGAGATCATGACCTGAGCCGAAGGCAGATGCTTAACCAACTGAGTCATCCAGGTGCCCCAAAGATACAAAGATATATTTATTTCTAAAGCATGACTTTTCTTGGAGATTTCAGTTATGCATTCAGGTGTAAGTCTTTCTTATAAAGACACATTCATTTAGCCTAACAAAATTGTCTCAGATCCTGATTTTGTATCTGTGAGATATAAACTTCTGTGTATACCTAAGTTTGCAAGATTTCAAATCTTCGTACATATAAACAGGTAGTTCTGCAGAGTCTGACATTGTTGTTAGGTTTTACTAAAGCTTGAAACCTAAGTTTCTGCCAAAAAGGTTCCCGGTTAATCTGCTTCAAATAGTGGTGAATGCTTTATCATTAGCCAAATGGGGAAGGCATGGCTGCCTGCAGTCTTCCTTAAAGGTTAAAGAGTGATATATGGGTGCTAAGTAAAGGCTTATCAGGTTACTGTACATCAGAACACTGATAAAACTTCCTCAGGAAAGAACCAAATGGAACAAGGACCTTTTCAGAAAATGTTGGTTTGTAGATATGACATTACAATGGAACTCATCTAAATGACAGCATGGCTTAAGGATGGAATTTTTACTCCCAGATCAGGAAATTCTACAGCAGGAACCAAAGTCTGGCTTAGCTCTTGAGCTGTGGCCAGAATCCAGGTTGTTTTTCTGCTGTATGCTGGTTTTCAGAGACATGCAAGTTTCGGAAGATAAGAACAGAAGGGCGTATTAGCTGCCACAGGTGGTACTTACCAGATTAACCAAAGGAGCGGAGGCCCCGGGACAAGTCTTCATTCTCCCTGGTGTCTTTACAAGTCGAGCGTGGCGCTCATACTTGAAATCCCGATGTGAAAATGGAAGAAGAAGTAGAAGGTGTGTGAGCCATAGAAACAGAGTCTCAGGGCCCCCTTCGAGATCGTAAGACTTTGCTTTTATATTTTGTTTTGTTTGCTGTTGCGTCCTGTGCTTTTAAAAAATCTATTTTGTGCCAGTCATTTAATGGCAGGTCTTCTTTAAAATGTGTCTGGGTCTGTTTGGAGAAGTAGAGATAATAAGGCACGCAAATTTGTGAGAATAAGCCCAGAAAAAGGAGCCTCTTAAGTTAATTGTGTGTTTCTCACTAATTCCCACCAAGGGCATGAAAGCCACCACTTAAGTGATCTTTCTGTTGATTAGGGTAAGCATCCAGGAAGTCCTTTTTGTTATCTAATCTAAGTCGCTCTGGCTAAAATTCTCCCTGTTTTGTTTTTGATAGAGAGAGCCTATTTCCCCATTATATACAGTGGTCGTGGAGCCATAATATATTTTGTGAACCCCGAGAGGAAACCAAGCAGCAAGCATGTTTTTAATCTTCATTTAGTGCCAACGTTGGGTACTCTATGTGTGTACATATAACGAGGATGTAATGTATTGTAACCTACTTGGGAAATTGTAATTTGTAGGGACAGGTAAATTGTGGATTTGAGATTCAGACTCAGGCCTGACTAGTTCTAAAGTTCATATTCCTCTTCTCCATATTCTATCATTCTCCAAAAAGCATGAAGAAAGAACAACCATGGTTCATATAACCCTGAAAGGTACTCTGATATTTAATGTAATACTTAAGGAGAGAAAATTTAAAACAGGCTTCATGAATTCACTGATCAAAATTATACTGAGAAACAGTGTTTGGAAGGGTCAGGAACTGGTGGTTCACCAAATTGACAAGTTCAATATATCGTATCGTTGTGGTCTCATTTGATGTGCATAAGCATGCTAATTATGTTTGTCACAATTTTATACATATTGCAGTTATCACAAAAGTTATATTAGAACACTCCGTGAACAGTATGATCTGCATTAACAAATCCACATTTCACCATGAAAAGGGTTAGTTTTCCAGATGAAATGCCACTATAGCTATGTAAAGGGGTAGGAGGTGGATCAATCCAAGTTCAGCCACTCCAGTGAAGTCATCCCAGCAGCCTAGGGTGACCTGGTCATCAGCATCGGTGGTCCCCCCAGGTGTGGAATCCATATTTATGGGATTCATCCAGAGATAGGTGGCGCCTGGGTTCAGCTGTGCACAGGGCGGAAGCCACACAAAGGTGTCCCAGACCACATGAAGTGGGCGATGGTGGCTCAGTCTGCAGCCTCGCAGATCGCGGATACTTGACCCCTCTATAGAACACAGGTTCATTCTTTGTCTCTGACCAAAGTCAGTGCTTCAATTCTGGGCAAAGTCGTAAGAATTCTTCAGCTTTTTAAAGTTTAAAAGAAATTTTATAGCTATTTGCATTTGGTATTGTCATAAAGTGGATATATAAAAGATGTCTAAAGTATGGTTTCTCTCTTTGTGGAGTTTTGAATATTGTTGACAGGACAAGATGAATGGAAGAAGCAATTATAAGCAGGATTTGAGTTTTTCTCTAGCTTTAACTTGTATTAGGTAAGTCAGTTCTTGGGTCTGGACCACTCTGCAGTGAAAGGGCTGGACTACACTGTGTCCAAGTTCTGACTGAATTTACTACTTCTATCATTCTACTCAATGTCAAGTGAATAGGGTACAGAGAATAAAGCCAAAGGGATTCCAAGGAGGGAGAGAGAAAGAGAGAATCAGATGTGGTCAGAGAAGTCCTGGATTAGACAAGCTTTTGGCTGATATTAAAAAATTAACGGTAAGAATGAGCTCAATGGAGAGGTCAGAGGGCAGAGGGTTATTATGGGGAAAATGGAAAGAATAAGGAAACCAGAAGTGAAAAAGGCATGAGGTAGTCATCTGGCATTGAGAAGTTTGGCTCAACTGCTGGAAATGAAGGATGGCTTTGTATCAGAGAGTATTGGGGTTGCTTATGGAAATCCGTGCACACCGGGCCAGCAGGGCTGGGTTTGAGCTCAAAGATAAAGAGGAAGCATCAATCAGGGACCCTTCCCTCGCAGACCCAGAGGAAAGGGGAATGCTCATCTCAAGCAGTTTGAGCAAGATGAAACTGGTAGCCATCATTTCCAGTTATGACCGGCCCATAAAATATTCAGGGGAAAAATAAAGAATCAAATGCCAAGACTTACTTAAAAGTACCTGGAGATTCACAACAAACAAGTTTGCAAAGACTCTGGTAGAACAGATCTGCAGTTCCACATGGTAACGATTAGCAGAACTGGGTATCTGCCATACCTTCACCAGGGCCTGGGAGCTACAGGTTGTTCCAAGTGAGGCAGGGGCTGCTTCTCAGCCTCTGCAGGGGACAGGAGGGTGTTTGAGTCTGAGACCTTTGATGTAGGGACCCAGGTGGATCTTCAGAAAGGAGAAGGCCCTCATTTAGAGTGGGCGTAGAAGAGAAGGGTTATATGGGAGTTATATAGGAGTTTCACAATCAAATTTGTGAATTCACATAGGAAAGGGAGGGCTGCTCACACAATGAGGAAGATTAAAAATGCTTAGTGTGTATGTTAATAATCACTAATACTTTTGGAAGTCCTTAGATAACAGGCACTTAATTGTATAATTTCAGCATTATGTTAGATGGCAATTGAAAACATTATATTCATCTAAGTGTTCCCTTGTAACTGCTTCAAAATTTCGGCGTACCAGAATAGGTATGAATGTTAAAGAAAAGGATGTTGTCCTACTTCGTGCTTAACTTATTTTTGAGTACACAGATTTCTTGTCTAGCACCTTGGGATGAGTTTTTAAAATATGATCTATGTTCTTAATAACCTGTATTGAACATCTTGATGCTAAAGACAAGTAAGTTATTATAATCAATTCAATGTGGGCTGGTCAAGTGTTTCCTTTTTCACAAAGTAGGTTGCAATTCTCACGCCAGCTTTGCCAAATTGAAAATAAATACGCCTGTCTGGAAAAGAATCCAAGTGAGATTTTATAAATGAAATAATATGCTTTAATGCCAGGTACCAAAGATGGATCAAGAACACCATATTTGGGCATGAAGAGCTACTAAATGTGACTGCACTTAGCCTAGGAAATCAGTGATTTACCAGTTCTTACTACTTCCTGATTTATGTATATTGTCTATGACCCAGCTATTTACTAAGGAGAGGGAGGTGATGCTATGAATCCTATGTGAAAGATGAATCCTATGCTATTTAATGTAGTTAGACTTTGTGTTCCTTTTGACTCTTAAGTGAATTCTGAGGCCTCTGAAATAAAATAAAAAAACCTGTTTATTAATTTTTATTTGTACAACTGTACTTAATCTACAACTAACTGCGTAGTGAACACATTTTGAAATCAATCCAGTTAATGCATGACTGGTTTTTTTTTTTTTTAATCTTTTTGCATTCTTTTCTTACTTAGTTTTTAACTGCAATCCCCAAATCTGAAGATGGCTTGGAAAACTAGAACAGATTTGTGAAACTGAGTAATTTTTCAAAAGTCTTGAAACAGAATAAAACCAAATTGAAATAGGTAAAGTGGGGCTCAAAATCATATTGCTTCTCAGTTGCCAGTAAATTTTGTATTTGTGGTAAATTGATGTAGACAAAGCAAGCACACAATAGTTTCACCAGACATTCACAGCATGTGATTCCAAGACCATAGCAGGGTTTGGTTTGAGTTTATTTTCTGAGTTGTCTTGGATGCTCTCCTTCCGGGGATGTCTTCTCTTCGGTCTCGTGTGTCGTGTCTTATTTCAACTCTCTGACAGCATAAGCAAGCATTAGAGCAGAATAATCTGTATGCACAGTGGGAGAAAGAGGCAGACCAAATACACACTGAATAGGGAACAAGAAGTTTCCCGCAGTTGATAACATTATTCTCCCTGGTAAAGAAGTAGATATGCTAAGCATATGGAGACATGCTCATGGATCAATAAGGAGAACTTCTAAATATATGGCCATCCTGTGAAAATTTATATCTTGACTGAGGATATGTTTTGATAGCATAAGTAATATTCTCATAAAATTTTTGGAGTGACACATGAGGAATGAGGGAAACCATAATATAAAAAGCACATGTTAGATCCTTGCCAACGATTGCGCCATCTTTCTGCCTTATAAAGACATTGATTTTCATCCTATCCTGCTCTTTTATAGTAGCTCAGTTCTATATATCTTGAGAATTCCTTTGGGAATAAAACACATCTGAAATTAGTGTAATGAGCTTAAGTTAGGGGAAAAGCAAGATTCCCTGGATCTTGGATAAATACACTTAGTTTAACAAATTTGTCAAAATGTATCCACTGAGGATATAATTTTCCTTAAAAAATATGATGTATACCTTTATTTATTTGATTATTTTTTCTTAACCTCAGAGCCTTTAGGATAAACTTGGAAAGGAAATTCTGCTAGACTTATGGTTTTCATATGGTGCCTTAAATTCTAACATTTCTTTCAGATATTCACCCCAAAGACTCATTTTAGATCTATTTGCTGTGGGAGAAGAGTCAGAAAGAGACTTTATGATGAAGTTTCTTCTTCTTTTCCTGATCTTCTTAAAAATAGGAGAAATGGATTCTGAATTATCGAATACTCCACTAGGAACTCAGCAGGTGGTTCCAAATTAAATTCACGAAATTCCAGGATGACATTTTCCTTAGATAATCCCAGAATATAACTTTACCAACTGCATGGGATTCAAACCAAGCTTCTTGCTAAGAGGTAAAACATAAATCATTAGGCTCTAAAATCAAGAATAATACTGTCAATTACAATTTCATGGTTACAAATGAGTAAATGAAGGACCAGTATGGGGGCGTCTGGATGGCTCAGTCTGTTAAACAACTGCCTTCGGCTCAGGTCAGGATCCCAGGGTCCTGGGATTGAGCCCCACGTCAGGCTAACTGCTCAGCAGGGAGCCTGCTTCTCCCTCTCCCTCTGCTGCACCCCCTGCTTGTGCTCTCTCTCCGGCTCTCTCTCTCAAATAAATAAAGTCTTTAAAAAATTTAAAAAAAATAAAGTACCAATATACATTGGAGTAGAGAGAGTTTAAAAGTCATAAATACCTGAAAAAAATTCCTTACAGGTCGAAGTTCTACAGTATCAGAAGTTCAATCTTGTTATACCTTTTGATAAATCTGTTAAGAAAATAGCTTGTTGGGTTATATTTGATTATTTGTACTTCCATATCGATCTTTGGATTCTTCCTATGCATTTGTAGCTATCCTTAGAAATGGTGAAATTGGTTAAAATATCCACAATATGGAATAGACAATAAAATTTCCTAGTTAGCATATTATGTTGATTTAAAACTCATTTTTGTGGGCGCCTGGGTGGCTCAGTTGGTTGGGCGACTGCCTTCGGCTCAGGTCATGATCCTGGAGTCCCGGGATCAAGTCCCGCATTGGGCTCCCCGCTCAGCGGGGAGTCTGCTTCTCCCTCTCCCACTCCCCCCTCTTGTGCTTTCTCTCTCAAATAAATAAATAAAATCTTTAAATAAAAAATAAAACTCATTTTTGTCCCATGAATTTTAGTTTTGATCAATTCATAAAAACCACTTTTTTTTATTATGTTGTTAATCACCATACATTACATCATTAGTTTTTGATGTAGTGTTCCATGATTCATTGTTTGCGTATAACACCCAGTGCTCCATTCAGTATGTGCCCTCCTTAGTACCCATCACCAGGCTAACCCATCCCCCCACCCTCCTCCCCTCTAGAACCCTCAGTTTGTTTCTCAGAGTCCATAGTCTCTCATCGTTCATTTCCCCCCCTTGATTCTTCCCTTCCTGCTATCTTCTTCTTCTTCTTCTTCTTCTTTTTTTTTTTTAACATATAAGGCATTATTTGTTTCAGAGGTACAGGTCTGTGATTCAACAGTCTTACCCAATTCGTAGCCACTTTTAGAAACAGAAATGATTAAATTTTCAGCAAACATTATTTAATGAAATGAGTTTCTCACAGATATGTTTGCTAGAGCCAAATTCTATGGTGAAAGTCATAATCTTATCCTTGATCTAAAAATGAATGTAATAAATTTAATCTCATAATTTATTTACTATAGTATATTTATTCTACAGGCACATGGTGAATAATATAAAATAGTTTATTGATTATATTGAAAAAATAGAGATACAGTGGATTCAGAGGATGGAGTGAACGCATTATTCTCATTAATTAGATTTCATGAGTAACATTTATGACATTTCTGTTTCCTGGAATTTGAACTTAGGCTTGCTGTAAACAACTGAATCGTCTTTTTTCTTTGAAAAAAATCTGATGGGCTCTGGATGGCACAGTAAAAATTATAAAACATTACACTGTAAAAATATTAATATTGCAAAACCTTACAAAAATTATAGTACAATGTTATTTTGCCATTTGCTTTTTTATGTAAACATCAGGAAAAAAAAAAAAAAAAACAAACTCCAGCCATGAGAGCTTCTAATAAGAGTCAACTGAGCATGGGCTGACTCTCCAACAATACCAGAATCCCTCACGGAACTTTCTTCAGGAAAGTCCAAATTCCACTGCTCACATTTCTAAACACTCTAAAATTCCTGGTTCTGGAAAATACGGTATTAATCCTTCCAGTTGTGATTTTCCATGTTTCTATGTTACAGTATTGTTGTACTTACCTTCCCCAACTTACATTAAGCACAAACTGCATGCCAGTTATTGGGCTAAGAGAACATCACACTGAC
Source organism: Phoca vitulina (assembly GCF_004348235.1). Lineage (NCBI taxonomy): Eukaryota > Metazoa > Chordata > Mammalia > Carnivora > Phocidae > Phoca > Phoca vitulina. The sequence continues at coordinate 6,713,494 of NW_022589708.1, forward strand.
AATGACATTAAATTTTCAAAATACTCATTTAAGGGAGATAGTGACGAAGAATGACACGGAAATGAGTACTTTCTTCAAGATCACAGAGCTGAGTAAGTAATGAGAAGAGATCATTTAGTTTATACTTCCAAAGACTCTGCTTTTTGCACCAGTTCGGAAGGACTCAGTTCAAACCTCACTTTTCACAGAAAGCTTATAGAACCTCTTCAGGCAATTCACAAGCTTTGTAATCTTTCTGGGACAAACTTTTTCTGAAAGGACCAGATGTCAACATTTTAGCTTTGCGGGCCATAAGGGTTCTCTCTCCTACTCAGCTCTCTGTTGTAGCGTGAAAGAATATGTGGATGTTGGTAAACCAAGGGATGGGATGCGTTTCAATAAAACTTTATTAATGGATACTATATTTAATTATCATATATGTATGGATACATATTTATTTATAGACATTATATAAAGTTAGAATTTCATGTGGTGTTCACCTGTCATGAAAGTTCATTCTTTTATTTGTTAGTTTTACTTGTTTGTTTTCTCATTTGTGGAAAAATGGAAAACCATTCTTGGCTCACAGGCCTTACACAAACAAGTGGCATCTGCGGGCCATAGTTTGCCAGCCTCTATTCTAGAGTAGGATCTTTCAAACCTAAATGTCTCCTGCCCCATAGATGTTCTCTAATAACTAAGAAGTAATGAGAGACCACTCTAACCAAAATGTCTTGTGATACTGATAACACACAGTATTTATTACATGCCACCCAAAATGTTTTATGCATATTATTTAAATGAGTGTCACCCCAGTCCCATGGAGTAGATATGATTTACTTAAAACAATGGCTGAAATGGGGCTTTGACCACTGTTGGGACATCTCTGGCCGCACCCATGAATGTCGCAGAATCCAAATGTTTATCTCTAAACTTTGAAAAACATAATTTGTCTATCTTTAAAGGCCAAGGAAAACTTTTCACATTTCAGGAGGAAGGGCTAAACTAGACAAACCTACACAATACTGATATTTGGGAGCATTGGCCTTCTAGGGATTTTTGGAGGTCACTTTGACATCTTAGTAATGAGTACAGAGTAATTGTGCACATGAGAACACGCTATGCATGTTCTAATTACATGATCCCTTGCTCTACCTTTGGAGTTTTGATTTAACGGACGCATAGATCAAACACAAACAATAGCATAGGAGCAGAATATATAGCCACTATGTTTTGATTATTACAGTCATTTTTTCCTAAGTATAATAGATGTCTTAAACCCAACCTGTTGGCTACTTAGCTTAACTTTGTGAAGAGAATGAAGACAGATGGCAAGATGAGCCTCATATACACATACGATATATTTAACTGCATTGTACTAAACAGATACTCTTTCAGGTGAAAATTGCCTGACCTTTCTTGATAGAACAGTTAGGTTTTACAAGAAAATGAGATATACTTCTTGTTTTTACAGCCTTCCCTTTAGGACTAAATAGTGAAATTATAGCTATCTGCCACCGACTTGACAAAACTCCAACTGTGTTTATTGCTTTACCTTTGTTTTATTTAACACTTGACCTCAGAAACCTTTGTAAAGTGTCTTTAGTTACTACAGAATCTGGAAACATTGAGCAAATATATCATTCTTTGTCCGTACTTCAGGGGGAAGGCCATTTTTCCCTGTCAAAATTTTCAAGCTTTGGGGCTTCAAATAATTGAAGTTAAGGAGTATTTGTATTTTTAATATTTCTCTCATCGGTTTTCTAAAAAAATCAATTTAATAAATGCTTACATCTGTCAATGTCATTAAACCACAAAGCGTGTGTATATATATATATATATATATATACACACACACATATATATATTACATGTTATTATCGATTTAATAGCAGGGGAAAGAGTAATGAAAAATATTATAAATATACTTAATTTACAACTCTTTCAACATTTTGCATATCTCTTAAAAGGGACATGTGTATACATACACACACACCCCCCATCACCACCAATTTATGAGGTGATGAAAATATATAATTTGCTTTGCTAAGTAACTAACTCATAAAGTTAATACATTGCTTAAAGTGCCAAAACTTTGTTAAGAACCCACGCGACAAATGGACTAAAAATACATGTAGATTACATTACAGGTATTATTAATTATATTGTATATCATCTGTATTCTAAGTGTTATATCATATGAAGACTGGAAAAAGCAGAAGTATCTTACTGAGAAAACGAGCTCTGATATCTTCATGAAGGAAGAAGTGATTGTGATATAGTGTGGCACAAAAGAGTTTGAATTAGTTTAGCCAAAGAAGATAAATATACTGAAATAAACAATTAACACCTGGCACAATCCTTCTCCTAACCAGTTGTCACATTGTATTGAAATAATCTCTAGCCAAGCTTTTTACCGTGAAACTCTATGCTTCCATAAGGGATTTAGTCCATCTGTACGTTTAAACCTTAACCCAAGCACTGACAAATGATTGGTCCTCACCAAATATAAAACAAATATAATAAATATTTGTTTCAACAAACTGAAGAAAGAAGTCTTTTCAATTAATAATAGGGTTTTCAATGTAATTAGAACCACACAACACACACACACACACACACACACACACACACACACATGAACAGAGAGAGAGAGAGAGAGGGAGAGAGAGATCTCCTAGGAAAATCAAACTTTCAGATAAAGTGAGGATTTTAAAACATGAATTGACTAACTTTTCCTAATTCACCTAGTTCTGCTAATTCTCAGGGGAGAAGGAAATAAAGACCCAAGATTTATTTAGTGTCTCTTCTGTAGAACATGATGTGCTAGGAAATTTTCATTCTTTATTCTTTTCAGTGCCAGTAGTTTTGGGATAGCACCTCATAGTAAGCTACATGTAATAATGATTCATCTATTTTGTACTAATACTTATCACAACAGTTTGAAATATGTTACTCTATGGCAATGGTAATTATAGCATTTTGAAATATTTTATCAATATTTTATTTTTATATAAAATATGAAATATTTTACCATATTAGTGGTAAAATTCGTTCCTATTTTTAAACTTTCCATAATTTATTTTTTTTCAGATTCATTATCTCCTATAAATTTTATGTCATTTAATTTTTGTACAAAGTAAACTACTGAATTTAATTGATGAATATGAAATTGCAATCTGGTCCTTACAGACTTTCAGTAAACTAGTATCAACATTTTTTAGGAGGAATTATAATCTGATCTGACTGTCAAGGATGAAAAATTCTGTCCTGTCTTAATTGTCAAGTCACATTTTTACAAGTAGCAGAAACATTGCTGGAGGTGGGGAGGAAAGGGGCCAAAGAAAATGAGCAATTGTTGGCTGGTACCCTGGATTGTTTTGTGCCCGATTTCAATTCTTCTTACATTTCTTTACAATTACTCTTCAAAATTTCAGAAGAGACTTTAAACTTATTTTTCGTAATGATTTTCAAAATTTCTTCTGCCAAGTGGGCTAATATGGTGCTTTCTTGTGTGCTCTGATGTTCTAGTCACGGAGACATAATGTTTTCACTCCCAAAAATAGAATACAGATATATCTTTTTGTAATGTGACCACATCTTTCAAGACTCATTTGATATATTTGTTATGCTCACTTGGAACTTCAACAATATTTCTGTGTTTCCTTATTTTTCATTTTTATCTTACATGACAATAGTGTTTAAATAAAACCATGTAATTCACTATTAGGGGCTAGCCTCCACCATATCTCAGACTGGCCTAAAAACAAGTTACTCTTCCTAAGATTACATAGTCATAAAGATATTCATTAAAATTCAAAACACTAAAAATAGAAATATGACTTTGCTGTCTAAACTGATGGCTATTCTCTTTTTTATTTTTTTTAACTCCTGAGAGTAGGGTGTAATTTACAATCATCTTTATAAGTTCATAATTGAGGAGAGGCTGTGATTCAACAATGCCTGCCAAGTTGTGAGGCCACATTTTCTTTAGAGAAATATTGCTTATTTGTGCAGTGTGCACCATGCCTTAACTAGATGTGTATGCCAATGGTTTTATTTTCAAGCACTCATATTCATAGATTCCTGCCATATGATTGCATTTTACAGTAAAATATGAGTGTATTCATAATGATTTCATTTAAATCTATTCATCATTTATAAAAATGCTTAATGAAAATGCTATGATTTGAATATCAATTATGTGAAAATCTCCAATCATCATTGATTATTCTGGTCAGTTGCTGAGAGATGTTCCTCACTTTCAATATCAATTTCCACATTCTGTCTATAATAGCAACAATAGATATTTAGATAGCAACCGACTGTATTAACATGCATATTATCTTATTTAAGCCACTTAACAAACACATGGCATAATTATTACTATCCATACTTTATAAGTGAGAGATGTGAGATTCAGAGAGGTTAAGTAATTTATTTGAGATTTCTTAACTAATAAGTGACCAAGACAGGAATTAAATCTTGTGTATAAAATCCAGTATAATTTTCATATATATTTAAAATACTCTCAGCAAAGATGAATAGAAGTTTTATTTTATAGACTAGGATATCTGTAAGATGTCAACTTTAAGGAATCTGATCTATTCTTAATTATTTTAATTCCAGAGTTATTTAGTTTATTAACTCCAGAATTATTTAATTCCAAAGATGAAATAAATGATTGTCTGTCTCCTGTTATTTCACAAATGATGTGACTTTGTACTTAGGGATATTAGGACAGGAAGATACGGGCTTTGGCTAAAATGGAAGGGCTTTGGACTATGTGTAAAAATGTGTTCTGTCAGTGTGGCGCCCAAGGAATCCCTTCCTTTGACATCTTTACAGGATGAACTCCCCAGTGATTATGGAAGATTTATTTTCTGTATATGATGATGGAAAATTAACTAAATGATTTTCTATATTGGGGCCATCAGCGTCTCTAAGGAACTGAAGAATGAGTGTGCAAACACATAATTTGACTACAAAGAATAATATTTGATGGCCTCATGATCAATTTGAATATAGAAGCATATGCATACACATCATTTCCATCTTATGTAGAATGAAGGAGAAGCAGAGGCAGATGGAGAGTTGCCTGCTCAACCGTGCCTTGAGTCCCCGTCATTTTATCCACTCACGGGAATCAGCTGAAAGTTGCACTTGGATATTTCCTACTCTGACTCAAATAGTCTTTTGATTAAAATCATACGATTATTAGTTTTTATTTTCCAGATGGAAAAATGAAGACCAAAGAGTGTTTATGTGGAAACTAGTTTCCCTGATCCTGTACAGTATTTTTTTTCACTTCCAAAATCTTAGATACACTATTGCAGACTAACACATTCTTTATTCATTCACTTAATCTACATTTTTTCTGTATTTTATTCAAAAGCATACCAGAAAGAACAGAAGCATTAAAGAAAAAAAAAAAAAAAAAGAATGTTTCATATGTAACTTGTTTTGCTATTCATCAGTGAAGGGCACTTGGTCAGTAAAGGGATTTCTCATCAGTACACCCACTGTCTCTGCACAAACTAAATTGGCATGTGGAAAGCATGGCTTAAAGTTTGGGACCATATTTCACCCTAGCACATCCCAAGAACACTATCAAAGCCCTTACAATCATTCCTCCAGTAAAGAACATAATTAGACTCGTGCTAATGATAGATAACAAGTCATATAATTTTTACACAAGTGAAGAATGTTAACTTTTATCAAACTAAATTTCAGAAAGGCTTAGTGAATTGTCTAACATTCCACAACAAAATTGTGCAAAGACTCCCTGGAACTCAGTTATGTACGATTTAGTTACTGGGAAACTGTGTATGAGTGTTTCTCCCCCATGATGCCCTCATGTTTGGCCAACTGTGACATATTCCATGAAATACATAATTTATGTAAATACAACAAAGAAAAACAAAGCTCTTAGTTATTAACTATTGTGCCAATTTGTGTTCTTTAGCTACTAATAAAATAAACCAACTGTACCTGTCTGATAAAAGCAAAAAAGTTAATGTGTTAAGGATGAGGGGTAGCCCAGAGAATTAAACAGCTACAGATTCTGCACCAGGAAGGACGGGAGAAAGACTAAGCCAGGCATCCTTGTGCAAGGTCTCAGCTCCAGTCCCATTTAGGCCCCTCCCCAGGGATGAATCAGCCACGTGGGTGTTTTCCTTCCTTGTATCCTTCCATTCAAGGGTCAGATACTGAGAAAGAAATCCCTACTGACCCTGCTCATCCAAGACAGGGCAAGTGCCCTGCTTGGCAGTCCAGAATAGAAGAGTAGTTTCCCAAGGAAACTGAAGGTTCTTGCCAGAAAAGAAGAAAAGTGGTTCCTAGTCATCAAGCAAGACCTCATGATTTGTCAAAGCTCAATTTAAAAGTCACTTCCTGCGAGGAACCATTTTCTCATTCCCCTAAACTTTCTGGGTAAATTGACTTTCACTAGACAAGCATGTGACAGGTATTCAAGAAAATGAGATATACTGGAGGGTGAGGGAGACCAGCCCTTGCCCTTAGGGAGCATACATTCTAGCAGAAAAAGGTATTTCCAAGCCACCAATTTTGTCCTTCTCTCAGGATCCCAATATCCAGCGCTTTAGTTATAAGTTTTCCCCATACAGAGATTTGTAACTCTTTAGTGATGATTTTTTTTTAAATTGATATTTCTATCTTCTATAACATTTAGCATATCGTGTGTCACAGAATGCACACTAATTACCACTTTAACAGTGGCCTTAGGTGCATAATCTCTTAACTTGGTCTCCTGATTATCCTGTTTCTGATGGCTTTGCTATAGATACAATAAAATCCAGATTCTCAAAATAATTCTTCTTTCTTTTTTTTAAAAGATTTGTTTATTTATTTTAGAGAGTGAGAGAGAGAGAGAGAGCACATGGGGGGGAGGGGCAGAGGGAGAGAATCTTCAGCTGACTCCCTACTGGAGTGCGGGGTGGGGAGGCACTGGATCCCAGGACACTGAGATCACAACCTGAGCTAATACCAAGAGTTGAGCACTCAACTGACTGAGCCACCCAGGTACCCCTCAAAATGATTCTTAAAGTAGTTCATAACTTTCCTTCCTCCAATTGTTTTTATCACTATACCATTTATGTGGTTTACATTGTAATCCTACCCTGTTGCCAGACTTAAATTCATCTCCCACTTTGGTCTTACATTTAGTCATTGTTTATACCTCTATTGTTGAGACAAATTCTGTGCTTTATATTGGAATTGTTTCTATATGTTTCTGTGGACCCTATAGATTGTAAGCTCCTGGGGAGGAAGGATTATTCAGCTATAGTTCTCTTCAACTTCTAATCGGGTGGTTTGCACAAAATAAGAATTCAATTATTGTTTACTGAATTAAACAAGATATGATTTTGATCATTTATTAAAAGGTATTTGTATGTATTATATGCCAACATTATATTCTCCCTGTAGAAAAAGTTATATGCAGTGTATTCATCACTCTTAAGGGTATCAGAGCATAAAATAATTGGAATAAACTATTAGGACGGATACATAGTATACCTCTATAGAAGTATTAAGAAGGGAATGGCTAATTCTATGTAGGTGAACTTGCAGATACGAAGTTAGGTGTTTTCCAAGACAAAGAGGCAGTAGCAGGAAGAACAAATACACAAATACACAAATACACAAAGCAGGAAGGATGTGGGACATTCAATTCAATGAGCAAAACTAAGTGATCAGGAAGGAAGATTACATATCAATATAACTATAGTTAAAGAATTTTAAAAATCTTTCTTGCTGTTGGTAATGGAGACCCATTGGAAGGTTTTGAGATGAACTATGTGTTTGGATATACATTTTCAGAAGCTCATTTTGACATCCTGTGGGGAATGGCTCCCTGAGGAAGTTAGTAAGGCAAAGAGCCTGACCTAATTTTGGCAACAGCAGTGAATTTTTAACAAGGGAATGAGCACAAGACATGGTAATGTGTCTGTTAAGCCGAATCCAAAGCACGTGGTAACCGACAACAGGAGGGAATGTGGGGGGGAGTGGTTATCCAGGTTGACCCCAAGGTTTCATGGGAGAGAGAAAGAATGAATAGTGGTCCCATTACCGAGACTGAGGAAGGGGGGAAAGAAGCAATCAGAGAGAATGGGAAGGGTAGGCCAGGGGAAAGGAAGGCACTCGAGCACACTGCAGGTTAAGGGCAAGGATCATGGGGAGAAGAAGACCTTTGGGATTTTCAAAATTTAAGTGTGGAGAGAGGACCATAATCCATAACAAAGAGACTTGGTCAGGAAGAAAGAGGAAGGTAGAGAATTTTGGAAACCAATGGTGGTGTTTTGAGGAAAAAGTGTTTAACATGAGGATATCGAATATTACTGAGAAGATCAAGTCTGCTGAGCAGGGCTTGAAACATTAGCAACCAGTCAACTGAAGCTTAAGAACAGGAGAAACTGTCTCAAAAGCTTACTCTGTTCTGGAGAAAGAGTGGATATATATTTTTAATCCTGTAGTTGTTTTACCATCACTATTTTGACCTTGGAAGCATTCTGATTCTGTGTTAATGATTATAAACATTTAAATCAGAATTATACTAGTACCAATAAATTATTGATGAGAAATTAAAAAAAAAAAAAAAAAACAATTTACTGAGAACTGGTATTAGGTAAGGGAGTATCCAAACATCTGGATCTTATCCCCAAGTACTAACGCTATTAGGCAGCCATATTATGTGAAATAAACCTTGAAGTAGTGTCAAAAAAAAAAAAAAAAAAAAGAACAGGAGAAACTGTAATGGTGGCAGGGGCCATGGGCATGGTTATTGAGTACTGACCAGGAAGGAGCAAAAGGAAGCCTGGGGTGCTGGATATTTTCCATTTCTCAGTCCACATTCTGATTCTATTACTGCATTTACGTGCTTTGCTCTAGGTATATAATGCCAAACTGAGGGTTGCTTGGGGGGAGGGGGGTGGGGTATGGGGTCAGTGAGTGATGGACATTAGGGAGGGTATGTGTTGTAATGAGCACTGGGTATTATATAAGACTGATGAATCACAGACCTGTACCCCTGAAACAAATAATACATTATATGTTAATTAATTGAATTTAAATGAAAAAATTAAAAAAGAATAAAATCAGTGAACGATAACACCTAGAGAAAATGTAAAATGACTTCTGCAAGTTACTTGGGCATTACTAAGTCAGACACAAGATTTGAAACTGGATCTGTTTGACTTCCATGCAGTTGCCGTTAACCACTGTGCTAACTGCCCCCAGACCCGACTCTTACCCCTCACAGTCCATTGGCACGGCAAAATGGGCTTCCTCCTGTTGGCCCCTCTTAACACTATCTTCAATGTATCTGCTATTCTAAGCAATAGATTGAATTATTTTCACTTGCAATTTTAAAATATTTTTTTTCTGAGCTATCCGTCAAGGGATTATACAGATACTACATGTAGATTTGCTTAAATCCAAAGCTATTCATAGATCTGAAAAAAACTTTTTAATCTAGTGTCAATATGATATATGATAATGGAAATGATACTATTAGATCTTAATATCCTGAACCAAAAAACTTAAAAAAAAATATTTGAATATCACGGAATAGAGGGAAATACTCAAAGAAAGGAGACATCTTTTCTTATAGGGATAGTTAAGTCTCTTTCTCTTTATAAAATTTCTTTTTTACTCACAATGTAGAGTCCTTTACTTTTTCTTTTCAGCTTAATAACTTCTTGAGACATTATGCATATTTTAATATGATTAATCTTATTTTACCTTTATGGAAGTATTTTGAGTTAGGCAGGACAGATATTTTGATATCTGTTTAACATATGAATGAATTGTGGACTGACAAATAATAAATGATGTTTTGCTAGACCATAGATCTAGTGGCTTAAATAGATATTTAAATGCAGAGCAGCTGAACTGACCAGCTGATGGAGGCACTTTATCTTCTTGGCAGACTGATTTCTCATAGTGACCAAACATATTTGCAGTACAGTGTAAACACCATTCTCCTGTGAGCTTTGTTGGTGGGTATCCACCAAGGAACTGATATCTGGGTTTCCCACAAGTAGAGTTTTCAACCTGAAAACCCAGAAGCCACAGCCTGAAGAAAAGCCACCACCCTAAGATGTCTCCCAGGAGCCCTGTCCCAGTTCATGACCTGAGCTATAACGCTCCTCTGGCTGCTATTTGTCTTAATAAGGGTGTTGCTTCTCCCACGGATCATAGCTTAAAGTGCTAGTGTCAATTTAAGGTAAGTCCACAGTTCATATGTATTTAAATACACACATTTCAAATGGTGTGATGAAAATTAATCGATTTTCAGTCTACATGCAATATATAAAAATGCAACTCTCTCAAATTAAAAATGTGTCGAGATTGGCATAATTTCATAGCTTGTGGACCAAGTGAACTACAAAATGGGTGCACTCTTGACACTCTGTGACCGCATTTCAGCACGTAGATAGGTATAGTTGCCATCTTTTGTCAGAATTGTGTTGGCTTATGAATTTAGAATAATTCTGGGCATGCAGACTTCATGTGACATGTGACCATTCCATACACCATCCTAGTATTAATTTTAGAAAGATGCCCTGCATACCTGAAAATGTGATTTAGTATCACTCTAAGCTCTAAGTTCTAAGCTGTGTTGCTTCTTTAAGCAAAATTATGTAAACTATTTTAAAAAATATATTGAGTTTTTCATTAGCAATAGAAAGTAATGTCATGAGTAAAAAAAGGATGTCTATTTTGTTATGCATGATCTATAAAATGTTATTTTTAATAGTTTTTTTAAATTAACCATAGGTTAATGATCCAAAAAATCTATTCAATGTATGTGTCATATATCTTACATTCATGTCAATCTACAATACCCTCACTTATTTATGCATAGCTTTACCAAACTGAATGTCTGTTTCACTCACTATAAAATTTTGTAAAAGTATGAATATGCTCAGATCTTAAGCTTCTCATAAATATTTTTTGAATGAATAAATGTGACCAATAAATGTGACCGCTTTTGTAAAGGCGAAGGAGTTTGAGTTATAGCGATTTGATTCCATTCCCTTTAATTTTTCGAAATATTACATGATACAAAAATCATATGCACAATTTAGACTCATAGCCATTTTTAGAAACTATAATTTTTGATTCAAAAGAAATCTGCAATCTTGCAAAAATGAGACTCAGTTTAACAGTGTGTTTCCAAAGAAATTGTAGCTGCTTTTCTTGCCTTTCTTCTTAGACAAGAGACTTGTGATAAGGAGAAAAAAAATCACAAAATTCCACAGGGCCCGTAAATATAGGCAAGGAGTCCTATAGTTGTAAGCACATCATCGGGAGTGAGAACGAAACAGGCTCTTTTCTAGTTCTCCATCTTACCATCTTACTATTATTGACATGGCAATGTCACTCACTAGTGATGTGCTCCTGGACAATTCACATGGTTCCTCCGGGTTTTACTTTCTTCATCTGGACTTAGATGAGCTCAAAGACTACTTCACCAGCTTAGAATTGACTTGCTCTTTCCAGATTAAAATTTAAGCAGATGCAGTATCAGATCTAATTTGTTTTTTGCAGATAAAAAAATGTGAAAAGGCTTATTATCAACTGGATTTTATCTGTTTTTCCTGTATAATGTTTCTAATGCAACACTGGGTTTTTGTGTACACCTCGAGTTTAAAGCAAAAAGTAAGACAATAGTTCTGTAGGACACATCTGTTGCTTTGCTATGACACTCTTACTTAAAAAAAAAAACAACTTTAATCTGAACCATTTTTAAGAGGTCTGGTTCTTCAGGTTTTTACAAGTTCCATGAATACCCTACTGTTCCTTTGGACATCGTTATTAGTCTGGTTGGCTGTAGGTACTGAGCAGCAGAATTGCTACAGCTGAAGGCTGGACCAGATGGATACCCTTCTGATAGCCTAAAAGCTGAAGATGTTCAGGTCACCATGTACATGATTCACAGCCAGACAGTGTCATGTTATTCCTCTAAAATCCAGTGTCTTAACAAATGCTATGCCTCATTTTTAATGATGTAAAATAGAAGTTTTAACAGCCTATCATTTCTTTTGTATAGGCTGTCCTCTAGGACCCCGACCATAGGAGCCCAGCAGAGTTTCCTGAGTGACAGATTGGGAAAGAGGGACAGAGTCTATTAGAAGGAAGAGGAAAAAGGGAAGTGTGTCTAGCAGACAAAACAGATACCACAGAGGACCTTTCTGAGACCATTCATCCCATAACAAGAGAACAATAATGATTAAACATTAAAATTATAACACTTGCTGGGAAAACTGGATCTACACCTATAAAAGAATCAATCTGGGCCCCTATCTCACTTCATACCATATACAGAAATTAACTCAAAATGGATCAAAGACCTGAAGGGAAGAAATAAAAATATAAAACCCTTAGAAGAAAATATAGGTGAAAATCATTGTGTCTTTGGATTAGGCCATGGTTTCTTAGATACGACACCAAGAGCACAAGCAACAAAAGAAAACTAGATAAGTTAGTTTTTTTTTAAAGATTTATTTATTTGAGATAGAGCATGTGAGTGGGGCTGGGGGTAGGGGGTGCAGAGGGAGAGGAGTCGCAGACTCCCTGGTGAGCGCAGAGCCTGATGCAGGACTGGATCTCACGACCCTGAGATCATGACCTGAGCCAAAAGCAAGAGTCAGATGCTCAACCGACTGACCCACCCAGGCACACCTAGATAAATGAGATTTTATTTAAAAAAACAAAACAAAACAAAACCTTTTGTGCATCAAAGAACACTAAGAAAGTGAAAGACAACAAAATGGGAGAAAATATTTGCAAATATATATTCGATAAGGATTTAGTATCCAGAATATAAAAAGAACTCTTAGAACTCAGCAATACAGAGATAACCCAGTTAAAACCTGGGCGAAGTATTTGAATAGACTTTTCTCCAAAGAAGATACAGGGGCACCTAGGTGGCTCAGTTGCTTAAGTGTCCAACTCCTGATTTCAGCTCTGGTCATAATCTTGGATCGTGAGAGCAAGCCCCACATCAGGCCCTGCACTCAGCAAGGAGTCTGCTTGAGACTCTTTCCCTCTGCCCCTCCCCTTGCTCGTGCTCTTTCCCTCTCTCTCTATCTCAAATAAATAAAAAAATCTTCAAAGAAGACATACAAATGTTCACAAGTACATGAAAAAATTGCTCAATATCATTAGTCATTAGGGAATGCAAATTAAAACGACAGTGACAAACCACCTTGGATCTGCTAGGATGGTTATAATCAAACAAACATAACAAGGAAGGTGTGGAGAAACTGGGACCCTCATACATTGCAAGTGGGAATGCCACATGGTCCAACAACTATGGAAAACAGCTTGAGACTTCCTCAAAATTAAACATAGTTTACCATGTGGACCAGCAATTCCAGTCCTACATACATATCTGAGAGAAGTGAAAACAGGTTCAAATACAGACATGTACGTGAATATTCATACCAGCATACTCATAATGTCAAAAAGTAGAAAAAAATAAACTATCTACCAGCTGATGCATATCTACTAGTTGATGAATGCCCGTACAATGGAATATTATTCAGTAACAAAAAGAAATGAAGCATGATACAAGTTCATGTTACAACATGAACATGTTACAATATGAACTCTGAAAACATGCTAAGTGAAAGGAATCAGACACAAAATGCTACACAGTGTACTATCCCGTTCATGTGAAATGTGTGCAGTAGGCGAATCCACAGAAACAGGGACTGACTGACGAGTGGTGGCCAGGTGCTGGAGGAAGAGCGGCGTTTGGCCTAACTGCTAGGGCTTCCAAGGAGTGTGATAAAAATGCTCTGGGTTTAGTTAGTAGTGATGGTTGAACAACACAACGACTGTACTAAAATAACATTCAAGAGTACACTTGAAAATGGTGAATTTTATCTTGTGTGACATATGTCACAAAAAGAAGTGTTAAAAAGACCCACTGAATTAAATGAACAGCCAACTATAAATATCTACAGGTATAGACAAGTGTGCAAATAGTTATCAACAATCTATTCTTGTGAAAAGATTACTAACAGTTGTCTAATAAGATGAAACTGAACATGTGTTTAATTGCTTCGTTTATTAAGTATTTATTTGCGTGCCTACTATGTGCTAGGCACTGTCCTGGGCTCAAATAAAGATAGATTCTAGAAAACATCAGTTGTTCACGTTTTTATTTCAAGACCCTTTATACTCTCAAAAATTATTGAAGACCTTATAGAGCGTTTGCTTATATAGGACATAATCTATCAATATTTTCTGTACTAGAAATTAAAACTAAGGGGCACCTAAGGGGCTCAGTCAGTTGAGCATCTGACCCTTGGTTTTGACTGACTCATTATCTCAGGGTCGTAAGATCGACCTGTGAGCTCTGTGCTCAACACTGAGCCTGCTTATCCCCCACCCTCCCCCACTTGTGCTCTCTCTCTCTCTCAAATAAATAAATAAAATCTTTAAAAAAATAAAAATTATAAAAAAAAATTAAAACTGAGAAATGTTAAAAAATATTAACTAAATACAACAATAAAAACACATTATCTTTGATTATAAGTTCTAAAACAAAAATGAATGAGATTGGCATTGTTTAAATAGAGTTGACCCTTGAACAACTTGAGAGTTAGGGGAGACCCCTGCCATGCAGTTGGAAATTCATGCAGTTGGAAAAACTTTTCACTCCCCCCAAAATTTACTAATAGCCTCCTGTGGACTAGAAGCCTTTACTGATAACACGTACTCAAGGGTTGAAATTTAATACAATTAATCTTTTTCACTGCTTCACTGAGGATCTTCTTGGAAGCTTTGTGTTTGTTTCCAGTAGATGCATGGTGTGGAAGACATCAGTGACGACTAGGATAGTGATCCTTACATCTTGATCTGATCTATGCTCTTGTGAGATTTTACCCACTATCACTTTTGGTCTAGTCATAAGAATGGATTTGACTTTGTAGACCCCCTAACTGGTCTCAGGGGCACCCATAGATCCACGCACCATACTTTCACAACTGCTGCTCTAGATTCTCGGGGTTTCCTCTGAGTTCCTTTGTCAGTTGTCCTTTTTCATATTTCTCTACATGGTAAAGTGTTTCTCATTGTCTCTTGGATTTTTAACATTGTAGTTTCTATTAGGGCTTCAATAGATAGGCACATCCCTTGATGCTTCTTTTCTTTCTGGAATCTTCTCTAGCATGCCATATGAGCTCGCTATATAAGGCCATTCTTCTCCACCTCCTCTGAGCTCTTGCTGTGGTTGCTCTGGGGAGCCTTCTGTCCTTGGAGTACAGAAGACCTTGTAAGCCTGGACATTCATGCAGGGCTGTTTGAGCAACCCACCTTGAGGTTCACATCTGCATTCATTTTCTTGCACAGTCATTTCCTCTAAAAGCTATTCCCTGCTATGTGGAGGAGGTTTGGTGGCCTCTAAGATTGTCTTCTTAAGTAACTGAATGGTGGGAGGGATAATTTATTTGCTCATAAGAACATCCAGTGCCACAAAGTGCCATTAAAAGAGTTCTCCCTGTCCTCCAGCTAGTTTAGAATGCTTATCAGTTTCTCACCTTTACAGTCCTTACTGCCTCCTGCCAAGATTAGGACCCAATCCCAGGAGTGGCCTGTCCTTCCCAGAAATTTCAAATTTCAATGCTTGAAAGTAAAAGATTACAATTGCTGCCAATTGGGTTTATGGGCTTATGTGCTCTGCTTTGGTGACAGTTAATATAAAAAATGGAGAAATAAATAGATCTTAATATATTATTTAAATTTGGATGAATTGAAATGGAACTCTAACTGTATCGTGTCTCTCATGATTAAGGTTGCTGTTCTCAACCTGCTGCTTCTGCTGGCCTCAAAGATAAACTCCCTGACAGTGGGGGCAAGATTCTGTGGGAGTTTGGTTCCCAACTATCTGTGACTTTCTGGACAAAGATTTCATAACATCTTCAAGCCCATAGTGGTCCAAAAGGTGGTAAAAATCACTTAGTACTGATCTTAAGCTTCCAAATAATAAATAGATGGGTAGTGAGATAGAAATCATATCATAATTTAATGTATTCCACATTACTTTGGTACAATGTAGAATTTGTGATTAATCTGTTCCACTATTTTCCTTTTTTTTTCTTTCGAAAGTACACAAAAACTATGACGAAAATAGTCATTTCTCAATAGATGCCCATCAGTTGAGTTAGTTGAAGCACAAAAAAATGAATTTAATTGGCTAATACATTTTGTGGGTCAAAATTGACCCTAGGAATTACTTTTAGAGCTATTCTTCTGTGTTATTGTACTTTATAAACTTACTATTGGTAATTTTTTTAATTTAAAAATTAGGATTAGTAGCATTTTAGGACTTAAAGATAAAAATAAATAAAATATAAATATACTTACTTTGCATTTTAAGCATATGCTTTCATGCCATATGGAATCCCAAAATACCACAGGTATTAGGGAAAAGTAAGCTCTTGTTGCCTTAAAAGATATTCCTTTGTTGAGTTCATACTGCTAACCTTTTAGGGTATTGACAGCCTATTATTTTTTATATGTGCCATCTTTATCCAGGAAACTGAAAGAACAACTAATTATATCCTTCTGCAAATGAATGCAGCAGAATGGCTTTTGTTCAACACAATTTTAAGTCTATTGAACAGGAATGCTGAATGGCTTAAGGATTTACCAGGGAGCGTGTGTTCCTGTGTGCGCACGCACGCACCACGTACGGCCACTTCCATGGCACAGGGATATGATTGCACACTATGCTCTGTTAGAAATTGAGCCCATTCTTTTGGACCACGTCTCTCATTTAGCTTGTATATTTTTGGTATGATGGACATGGTAAATACTGTTCCTAAAGTTTGTACTGGGAAAGGGCAAAAGGAGTGAAAAATTAAAGTGAAGTTCATGAAAATAAACCTATTAACAAAAGCATAGTGATTTCTGGAATAATCCCTTCATCACTGCCTTATATCACAGTACTTTCTCATAAATAATTGTACAAGCAACTCCAGACATAGTGCAGTTTTGGGGAACTGCACTGCAAGATGCACTAGCTGCATTCAGGACCCACAGGAGTCTTGGGTTCCAAAACCTCCTTCAAGTGAAATTCCCAGATGCTTTCAGAGGAGAGGCAAGCTAATGGGCACATTAACTAGGAGCTGATTGAAGGAAGCCCATGCAGCAAGGTGGTGGCGATGGGGATGGGCGAGGTGTCAAGTAAAGAGTTTGAAGGTGAATCCTCTAGATATTAAAGGGAAGCTATCTTCTTGGGTAATCATGCTCTTCTCACCTCTCCAATCCTCCTTTTTAGCCCCAAATCACTGAATTGTATGTGTGTACAGATTTCAGGAAGATGTTCAAGCTTCGGGCAAGCAAGCATAATCTTTCTCTTCCATCTCTGTAATCACTGAGGTCTTCTGAAATTAGTGCCATCATCCATAAGAGCTTCCTGTTGCCACTTATGGTACCAGTCAGTTCGCTGGGAAGGCATGAGTTCGTAGACTTCATCCTAGCCAGAGGGTGGGCCTTCACAGGACAAGGGAGGAGACGGCTGCATACTCCACTTGTGTCCTTGGACGTTACTCGAGGTGTAGAGTGATTTCAACTCATTGTAATATCCTTGTGCTGAAGAAAAGGTTTGATGGTACAGTTAATATTTGTTTTCTTTACCTTACGGGGATTTTATTGCTCTTGGCACTATTAAACGTAGCTGTTTTCCCATGGCCAAGGTGCATATCAATATTTTAATAACAATAATGTTTAAGCTATCTTATGGTTTTACAGTTCACTAGAATGCTAGTAGTTTAGATCTCTCGCTTATGTTATTGTATTTACACTAATAATATTTAGATCTGTTTCAATCATGAGCCACAAATATTATGTTTAATTAGGAATACCCTGCCCACCGTGAGATAAAGGGACTGTTCTGGTGCTGATGTCATTTTCACTGCTCAGATAGCATTTTAGTGGTTATATTGATCCAGGAACAGTGCATGCTGAATTACCCCTTTCCACCCCAAACCCTTGAAGGCACGGCTTAGGCTGTTGTTGTTGTTTTTCTTTTTAATACATTTGTATCTTAGTCCCAACTTAGTTTTTTATCTGTATTATAGTAGTTGATCAAAAACTATTTGTTGAATGAATGCATAATGTATGATACTTAGGCATTTTTTACTTCAGATATGAATGATCATTTTTTAGTGAAAAAATGCATTCCAGCATTCTAAAATTCTCAAACCATGACCCTGTGTAAAATGGTAGGTAAGATTTTTCTAGAATGAAATGTGAAGCATGTTTTTTAAACTTTCCACATCCAACAGCTACTGTAGAATGGTTTTTTATTACATAAATAATTTTAGAAAGTATATAATATATACTGTATAAAACTTAGTATGTATCTAAATATATTATATTTAGTTATATATAAATCTATATATTTATATATACTTATATAGAGACATATATTTATATATGGATATAAATTTATATCTAAATTTATAAAATTTAGAGTAAACATTTATACAGGTGAAAGGAATTATACAAAGTATTAATGATGAAGGTATTATTTTAAAAAAATACTCTTAAAACTAACAATTATTTATTCACTCTTACCTTGTGCCAATCATTATATAATTGTGGAAAGTAGGTAGCAATGAAGAACCCATTCATATAGAACACTGAAGCCTCAAGACAGAAGGTAACAAACTCTCCAAGGTCATACAGCTAATACGTGGAAAAGTGGGGTTCTTATCAAAAGCAATCTTAAGTCAGAATGGTTTTACTTCTTTTTGGATAGGAAGGGTACTTGCACATAACAAAAATTCAAACAGTATAGAATTATAAAAATCACAGAACAAAAAGCCCCCTTTCCCACCCCTCCAATTCCTTCTAATTTTTTTTATTAAAAATCATAGTATATTATATATCCATTATAACAAATATATATCCATTATGCATATTAATTATGTATTATCATTATATGTACAATAGATAATGTGTACATTTTGTATATATAACATACAGTGGGTCTATGTAATAGGTATGTAATAGGTGTATACACCTTTCTTTAGTAATAGGGCTGCATGCACAAATCTGTCATATTTAATTAATAGCTATATGGAATTCTGATCGACTTAAGTTACCTTGTTCTTATTAATTAATTTCTAGTTTGTTTCTATTGCCATTTTTATGTTTTGCTATTCCTAAAAGTGGTGGAGTATCGTTCTTATCTAAAAAGTTAATTTCATTTATGTCTTCCATAGAATGTGTCACTGTTACTGAAGTACAAGAGTCAAGATGACAAAAAGGTAGATGAAGGAGGTTCACAAAATCCAGATAACTGACTTACCTGGGTAATGAGTATACGGAGGTTTATTGTGATTGCTTTTCCTGTGTTTGTAAGTGCTTAACATTTTTACAATGATTTAATATAAGTTCCTTTATTAGGCAACTGAATTTTAGGGAAGGATCAAAATGCCCCACAAATTCCCCTTTTCTCCATAATAACATAGGGGCTTCAAATCTGGACATGTTAACCCATTTCTAGAAGAAAATATAAATGATGTGAATGCATTAGGAGACTTAAAGTCCATGGCAGTGAAGTTTGAAAAAGGGTTTTATAACGAAGGATGATAGCAGTGAACAGATTTTTGGAATGAAGCAATGTCATTCAGTGAGAAGGATTATTTGATGAGGGATATTTTGAAACAACTGGGGACAGTGAAGTCAGTGGATGAGAAATTAACCGTGCAAATGTCTCAAAGGAAGAAGATCTGTGATTACTTTGAAGATTCTCTCTATTCTCTCTGTGTAACTATATTTATCTCTCTATATTCTCTCCATATAACTATATTTATATTTATCCATCTGCATCTGTACTTATATCCACATCCGTAACTATAGGCGCGCACACGCACACACACACACACACACACGCACACACACACACCTGTATCTATAGGCTGGTTTTAGCCTCCTTGTGGTAACATATGGTTTATTTATGTAAAGCTGCGATCCATTCACAAAACTTAGCACATATTTCTGCCATGTCATCGTGATTAGGGGAGTGATGTGCTCTCCCGACTTTGCGAATTCAGCCCAATAGGGACAGCTATTTTTCTGAGTCTATGGATTGTGAAAACAGTGGCACCATCATGACTTACAGACTCCTCTGGTGGTCTCACGTCTGTGGTTTAGAAGATTATTAGCTCTCTAGTGGGAGCTTCACACCCAGTGGCCAAGAGAAACTTGCAGATGGGAACAGAGAGTATTTGCTGTTCTGATTGCAATTATTCAAACCTTTTAGCCTTGAAATGTGATTGAAATGTATTTGCCATACTCTCCTGACCTCTGTGTGTGTGTTTGTATGTGTGTGTATGTGTAATTACACAAAAAATGGTAATGTATAAAATGTCTCCAACTAAAAATCTGTGGATAACAGATTACAGTACTGTATGGGAAAATATCATGAATGCCATTCATGCACAGCCAAGCCCCACTGGTTTCAATTCAGTTTGGATTCTCTTCCTTCGTCAGTGAGACCTTATATTACCCTCATCTTTTCAGACTCCCTTCCCACAGACTTCAGGATGGAAGCTTACTCTGCATTGCTTATACCTGCTCTTTATGTTCTAAATAAAGTCTTAAGCAAGGGTTCCTTCTTGGTGTCTAGTCACTGAGCTGTGAAGGACGGTAGAGTGTATTAACCTCATAATAGGATTAATTTTATATCATGGCCCAAGTTGCTGTACTTTAATTATTTTTTCCCACTAGAAAAAGGAACTAGTAGTGTACAAAATCCCCCAGAACCTTAGGCCACTTGTAGCTCAGAGGCTGAAGTGGGCTTCAAGTGCCTAAGGATTATCTCTATTCATTTGAATGTTTTCTGGCTAGAATGTTAGCAAGCTGAGTGTATTTTGAGAAAATACTAAAGGAAATGGCTGATAAAAATATCAATGTCAAATATCTGCTTAACGGAGATACATATCTGTTCTTTCTCAAAGCGCTGTTAAGCTGCCCTCCATATGCTTATCATAGAAACAATGATCTCACAGTGGTTTTATCTCCAGACATTTTCCTGACCAGACGGAAAGAATCTGTGGAAGTAGGCATGTCCCTCGTTTGTTTTAATGGGGACTGGGTTGGTTCTCATATGAGGAATCCACTTACACATGATGTTAAGATCTACAGACGCAGTCATTGAATGCTGTGTAAACTCCAACCTCTGCACACAGGGAGCTGGAGTTCCAAACTGCTGAAGCCAAATAAACAAAATGGCAAGGAAGTGGTGATAAACTTTCCTTGGAATATTGGCTCTTCTTCTTGTTTATGAAACTGCCAGCTGATAAACTTCTGGTAACTTTTTAAAATATCTTCTAATTACTCAGAGTTTCCCTTAAGGAACTTAGTGGCCAAGTGGTGGGAAGGGGCACGTTTAGGTGGAAATGAGGAAAGAATGTGTTAAGTGAGCAGAGTGTTGAAAAAGACTGGCCTGAATAGGGTGTAGAAAAGCAATTGTAAGATAAGGGAGCAAATGTGGTGTCAATGGGGGGAAAAAAGGAATTGCGGTATCGAGTAAAAAAAAAAAACTAATTTGTGGATTTTGTTATGTGAACTACACATTTTGAGCTTACCAGGCTTGGGGAATAATGTCAATCTTTTCTTTTTTGCATATCATCTGGCTACAAAATTTTAGACATTTTATGGAAATCAAATGAATATTTAAAGTCACAGAGAGGCTTAGGAATTTTTAATATCCTGCTGACTTTTTTCCTGTTACATTATGGCTTAAATCACTATTCAATTAATTTTCCTTCTCGTTAATGGAAAAAAAAAGAATTTAGAAGAAATATAATTACAAATAAAGTAAGGCACTTGCACTTTTATAAAGAATCTATAGTAGATCCTAGATATTTATGAATGTATATGTACTTTATAAATCACCAAATTTGTGAATTACATTACTGAATTTAATTTCCTGCATAAAATACAATGAAATGTAATGAAAGATTCAAAGTAATCCCTTTGGACACTTGGTTTTCCATAAATATAATTGTATTCCATAAATATAAGGTGAGATGCTACTTTATGTAATCTAAATGTCTATTCTCTAACCCAGAAGCAATGCTTTCATAGTACATTTTACCTTTATTTAACTTCTGTCACCAAAACAAGCAATTTAGAATAGTTCCACACAGAAAAATATTATTGATATGTCTGTATCATTATCAAGAAAACCCTTTTAAATTCCATGTGTTGGAGAATTTCTTCACTTGTGAGTCGACGGACTTCTGCACACCATCTCGTAAGAAACTCATGTCCATATACAAAAAAAAAAAAGGACATATCCTAACATATACTGAACTGTTAAAGTGGGTACCGAGCAGATGAAACGTTGCAGGCTAGATCTGATAGTGGCAGCTTTCTAGTCTACCTGTGCTTAAGACAAGTAAGGTAGTCTTGCTTCTCAGCATGATGGTGAGTTTTCCACTTCTTCTACCTCTCCCAACTAGAATCCCCAAATGTGTATGTCTGTATCTTATCCAGTGCTGCCCAAGGAAAGGTGTGTTTATCAGCTTGAGATTCTGCTTGTGAAAGACTGGGGTTTATCTTGCTTCCAGAAACAGAAGGCACAGAGGAGCCAGCCCTGAATTCCTGCGTAGTTGTTAACAAGTAAATGATTTCTTTGTCAGTTATTCCACTCACTCGCTGATATGATAGCTCTTTCCAGAATCAAGGCCTTGTTGATTTCTTTTCCAAACCTCAGAGCAATTCTCTCCAAAACTTTGTAGAGGGGTGGTGCCTTGACCACATGAAAAGGAGTTGAGGTTCCAAACCAACCCACACTAGCACGATTTGCATAATGCAAGTCTCATCGATTTCTACCATCCTCCGTAACTTCCAGATGGGACTTCTAAAGACATTATCCCTGGAGAGCTCATGCCAAGTCTAGCACAATTCTTTATAGAAGTGGTGCTCAAAGTATGACTACTTAACTACCTGCATCATTATTATCTAAGAATTAAAAAAAAAAAAAAAAAACAAGTCCAAAGAACGAAGCTATAGTAGGATGCCTCTACTCGTGTGGAATTCCTGGCACTATATTGTCTGTATCGGTTTTATTTTCACCATTGTCATGTCAGAACTGAACACAGTGAATGGCAAGAAATATTTCTTTTGCATGTTTTTTTTTTTAAGATTTTCTTTATTTAAGATATAGAGAAAGAGCAAGAGAGAGAGCATGAGCGGGGCGCAGAGGGAGAGGGAGAAGTAGACCCCGCGGAGCAGGGAGCCCAATGCGGGACTCAATCCCAGGACCTAGGATCATGACCTTAGTTGAAGGCAGATGCCCAACCGACTGAGCCATCCAGGCGCCCCTGGCAATAAATATTTCTTGAATAAAGAACTGTTGTACCACTTCCCACCACATCACACCCCATGCATCTTCAGATCCCAAAGAAAAATGTCCAAAAATTTATCCAAAGAAAGACTCAAGGAGAAAAGGGTACATAAGAAGAATATCAAAGTATCTCAGTAATTCTTTTTCAGAGGAAAAGTGGCTTGATCATATTTTTATTCATTGAGAATAT
This sequence comes from Phoca vitulina, assembly GCF_004348235.1. NCBI lineage: Eukaryota > Metazoa > Chordata > Mammalia > Carnivora > Phocidae > Phoca > Phoca vitulina. The sequence goes on from NW_022589708.1 coordinate 6,737,064, forward strand.
ACTAAATTTGCTTAGATTCTTCTGATAGTTCTAGAAATTCTATTGAGGCATTTATACATAAAATAGTTTAAAAAATATTTATTGCAGAGTTGAATCTGATAATAGTATATAACAGCAATATTGTGCCAACTATCTTAATGTTCTAGGTGTGCTTCATAAGAAACTCATCCTGAATATGGAAAATTGAGGTTGCAAAGCATGTAGTAGATACAAAGATATATTTTTAATATGTTATCTTAATAGAAAGAGGATACAGATTTTGAAAAAAAAGCTCTTAATCTGTTAAAATTATGAAAAATCATTATATTTAGAAATACCTATAAATCTCAGGATTTAAAACAAGTATGTTATAGTATAATGGTTATAGTATAATGCTATTATCCATTCATAAAATTTACTGCAAAATGATAGTGCCAGCAACTTCACATAACACTTTTATTTCCCCCCTGTGATAAAAGACTATTTCTTTGTGGAACTAAAATAGTATACAGATTAGGTGAAAACTTTAGAAACTGGCTTACAGACTTTATATTATCATTTGTTCTTGGTTTTGCTAACTGTGTCCAAAAAGCAAAGTTCATTTCAGTTGAGATTGCCTGACTGCAACCTTGACATTTCACCAAGTCTTTGCTGTAGGGAGCTCAAGAGAATGTACAAGACTATTCAATTTAATTTGGCTTTAAAATCTCATTGTATCTGGCAATTTAAGACATAGAAGAGTAACTTTTCCCCAGTTAAAAGAAACTTCTGGTGTTTGGTTAGCAAGATAATGAATACCCAGACAGGCAGTGTGTTATAGGTAGTGCACGAGCTTTGGAATTAATAGACCTTGGCTTAGATTTCAGATCTTCCAATTATTAGCTATGTCAGCCAGGGCAAATTACCTTAATTCCCTCTACTCAATTTATTGATCTGGAAAAAGAGGGCAATAAATCCTATCGTTCATGGTTGTAGTGAGTGGTAAAGTATCTAATATGTGTGAAAATGACTAGGCTAGTAACTGACTATGGGATATACCATTTACCTTCATGTGCACTTTGTGCTAGGGAGGATAACAGTCATTGTATAGGTTACCACATTATAAATATGAATATGAACACAAATATACATATTTGCCATTTAGAGTACATATCCATGCACGTGCACACACACACCTCTATAAAAAATGGTCATGGGATTAGCATTTAATAAAATGGAATTATAACATCGGGAGACAATATAATATGATAATTAAGAACAAAGACTTTTTGGACAGACACAAATGAAAGACTCTTGGTTCTACTTATTTCCTGCATGATTTTGGGCAAGTTATTCAACCTTTTTAGTCTCATTTTCTTCCTAAGAGAGTCCATACCTATGTCATAGATTTCTTGCGTGGAATAAAGGAGTTTGTATATAGGAAAGCAGGGTCACAGTGACCAATACAAAGGAAGTAATCAATACACGGACATGATTATTTTACAGATCTCTTGAAAAAGATACTTAAGCTTAGAAAATCAGATCAGAGGGGCACCTGGGTGGCTCAGTCAGTTAACATCCAACTCTTGATTTCAGTCAGGTCATGATCTCATGGTTGTGGGATCAAGACCCAAGGGCTCCATACTTAGCAGGGAGTCTGCTTGAGATTCTCTCTCTCCCTCTGCCCCTCCCTCTGCCCATGCTCTCTCTCTCTTTCAAAGTAAGTAAATAAATAAATCTTAAAAAAAAAAAAAAAAAGAGGAAAAATAAAATGAAATCAGAGCCCCTTATTGGATGAAATGATAGTAACTGGACACAGTGGGAAAGATCAGTGATGGAGTATCAGAATGGATTTTATTGGATGAAATGATAGTAACTGGCTACAGCAGAAAGATCAGGATGGACTTTCTTGACTTTGAGGTTGGAATTTAAGCTTCCTCCCCAGGTTTTTTCAAAAAAGAGTAATACTCTGAGTAGCAGGATTCCTCTGTCTTAACCCAACCTCTCTCAAACTTTATCTGTGTGAACTTTGGGAAGAACAAACTCTAAGTGAAATTTAAAGTCTCTGAATAAATAGAATGTATTAGTATTCAATTTTATTTAAAAAAGTGACCTTGATGGCTTATATTTTAGTTTTTAATATGAAAAATGTTTTAAATTTTTAAATCGAATAATGGTGGCTAAATTAATGAAGTCACCAAAAGTGACTTCAGCAGAGGAGGATTTTAATAATTAAGTGGATAAGTTGACCCATTCTGTGACTACCAGTCTTTCTCTTTTGCCAGCCCCCTTTGTCATAGCCCAGTGGGTTCATGAACAGAATGACCATGACAGCAGAGAGGGATGTTATGCATGGGCTTTAGTAACATGGACTTCCACTTACCAAGACTGACTTGGCTCTGACCACTGTTGTGTGCCCAATCTGCCAGGGGGTGAGATCAACACTGAGTCCTCGATATGACACAGTTCCCTAGGGCGATCAGTCAGCTACCTGGTGGCAGGTGAATTACACGGGACTTCCGTCACAGAAGTGGCAGCATTTTGATCTTACTGGAATAGACCCTTACTCTGGATATGGATTGGCCATCCCTGCAAATATATTTCTGCCAAAACAACAACCAGAATCTTACAGAATTCCCGTGCACTATCATGATATTTCACACAGCATGGCATCTAACCAAGGAACTTACTCCTTGTAAAAGAAGTGTGATAATGGGCCCTTGCTCAAGAAATTCACTGGTATTACCGTAACACTCCTCCACTGATGCAGGTAGAATGGTAGAATGACTTTTTGAAGACTCTGCACAGGTTCTGTGGAAATACCTTGCAGGGCTGGGACAAGGTTCTCCAGAACTCTGTGTATGTTTTGAATCACCATCCAATAGATGCTGCAAATTATTTTGTCAAAATTGATCTTCTTGGGGCGCCTGGGTGGCTCAGTCGTTAAGCGTCTGCCTTTGGCTCAGGTCATGATCCCAGGGTCCTGGGATCGAGCCCCGCATCAGGCTCCCTGCTCAGCGGGAGGCCTGCTTCTCCCTCTCCCACTCCCCCTGCTTGTGTTCCCTCTCTCACTGTGTCTCACTCTGTCAAATAAATAAATAAAATCTTTAAAAAAAAAATTGATCTTCTTCACGTATGTATTGTCAATAGAAACTAGTAAACTTGTCAATTTGTCCTCACTCATAATTGAATGACAAACCTTTTTTTTGGGGGGAGGGAGATAATCAGTTACTAATACATAATACATATATTTGTTTGTATGTATACACATACATACATACATATGTATGATTGAAGCATGATCAACATGGTGTTATATTAGTTACAGGTGTACAGTATAATGATTCAACAAGTTTATACATTGTCAATGCTCATCACAATAAGAGTATTATGAATCCCCTTTATCTTTTTCACTCATTGCCCTCAGCCACCTCCCCTCTGGCAACCACCAGTTCTCTGATTTAACAGTCTATTTTTTGTTTGTCTCTTTTTTCTTTGTTTTGTTCTTAAATTCCACATATAAGTGAAATCACATGGTATTAGTCTTTCTCTTTCGACTTACTTCACTTAGCATTATATGTTCTAAGTTGATCTATGTTATTGCAAATGGCAAGATCTTGTTCTTTTTGTGGCTGAATAGTATTTCATTGTATATATACACCACATCTTCTTTATCCATTCATCTATGGATGGACATTTGGGTTGCTTCCATATCTTGGCTATTGTAAATAATGCTGCAATAAATATAGGGGTGCATGTATCTTTTTGAATTAGTGTTTTTTGTTTTCTTTGCACGCAATAGTGAAATTACTGGGTCATATGGTAATTCAATTTTTAACTTTTTGGAGCAAACCCCATACTGTTTTCCACAATGGCTGAACCAATTTGCTTCTCCACCAACAGTGTATGAGGGTTCCTTTTTCTTCACATCTTCTCCAACACTTATTATTTACTGTCTTTTTGACTGTAGCCATTCTGACAGTGTACTGATATCTCATTATGGTTTTGAGTTGCATTTCCCTGATGTTGAGTGATGTTGAACATCTTTTCAAGTGCCTGTTGGCCATTTGTCTGTTTTCTTTGAAAAAATAAAAAAGTCTTTTCAGGTCCTTTGTCTATTTTTAAATTGGATTATTTGTTTTTTTTTATTTATTTGTCTTTGGTGTTGAGTTGTAGAAGTTTTTGTTTTTTTTTTCTTTTTTCTTTTTTTTTGGAGGTTCTTTATATTATTTGGATATTAACTGCTTATTGGATATATCCTTTGCAAGTACGTTCTCCCATTCAGTACATTGCTTGTCATTTTGTTGATAGTTTATTAAGCCATTTTTATTAATTTTAGTTTCAAAAAATGTATTATATATTGGGACAACTAGGTGGCTCAGTCAATTAAACATCTGACTCTTGATTTTGGCTCAAGTCCTGATAGCAGGGTCATGAGATCAAGCTCTGTGTTGGGCTCCATGCTCAGCAGGGAGTCTGCCTGCGATTCTCTCCCTCCCTCCGCCCCCCCATGCATTCTCTCTCTCTAAAATAATAAATAAATAAATCTTTAAAAACTATGTATATATATATAAATATAATATATACATGTATATACACTATATATATATACACTATATATATGTATATACTATATATATATATAGTATATAGTAAGGAAAATCTTAAACAGATAGTTGTTTGGCAGAGAGTCAAAAAATTACATTACACTTGGGGCACCTGGGTGGCTCAGTTGGTTGAGCGTCTGCCTTCCGCTCAGGTTGTGATCCCGGGGTCCTGGGATCGAGCTCCACGTCTGGCTACCTGCTTGGTGGGGAGTCTGCTTCTCCCTCTCCCTCTGCCTACCACTGTGCCTACTTGTGCTCTCTCTCTATCTCTCTGTCAAATAAATAAATAAAATCTTTGAAGAAAAAAAAATTACATTACACGATAAATTCCAGAAACTGCAGTGCTGTCAGTATTTTTGTTTCTTTTGAGGTTGATTCTACTGGGTTTAAATGTCTCTGCAGTTAAAATTTTTAATAGAAAAAATTTAAATGATCATATAGAATGACTGATTTAATGTTATTCAAATTCTGTTTTCTTCATCTTTATAATTATTGTGTTATAATTGTTTATTTCAAGTCAGCTGTTCAACACAGGAACATAAGGACTGTGCTGGAAGCAAATCTAAATGATCCCCAAACTCTATGAACTTTTTCTTGAAATGAATGACTAGCTGAGTCAGTGTTTTTCAGGGTCACTTTTAAAACTGACTCTAATTTAACATCCATGTAGAATACAGTATTTATTGGGGCACCTGTGTGGCTCAGTAGGTTGAGCGTCTCCCTTCGGCTCAGGTCGTGATCCCGGGGTCCTGGGATCGAGTCCCACATCTGGCTCCCTGCTCAGCGGGGAGTCTGCTTCTCCTACTCACTCTGCTGCTCCCCCTGCTTGTGCTCTCACTCTCAAATAAATAAATAAAATATTTTTTAAAAAGAATATAGTATTAAATAATAAGTATGCTAATTTGATATTTAAGCATACATTATTAAATTCAAGAGAAACAATGTAATTGTTTAGAACTTAGACCAATAAAATATTTTGGGGAGGAAGACTTTTTAATCATGAACTGGGGATATATCCATGGCATAGTGTGAGGCAGAATTGGGACGACCTCATTGTCCTTTGAACTCAGTACAATTTCCTCTTTGATTATAGATTGACAGAAAACTGTGGGTTTCTCAAAATCAAAGTAAAGCTCTTATCTAATGTATTTCCATTTCACAAGTGCACAGTTACTCTTGTATATGGGAACAGGCACCTTTGCTGAAGACTAGGAAAAAGTTTATATAATTAACTTTCGATGTTCTCACAATAACTTTACTCAGAAATATCTACCTTCCCTTTATTTGAAGGACTTTGGATCTGTAATTTGACTCAAATTTGGGAATGGAGTGAGGATTAAAACTATTTTGATGGTTTCAATCAGATCTCTATGCAGTAGAGCTAGAATACTTGTCAAAAATAGAAATATAATAGTACCTTAAAGAGCAGACATTAATTATGATCCTTGGAAATCCCTGGTCAATTTACAGCTACAGTAATCCATGGGAATATAATTCTGGTGACTCCAGTGGCCCTTATGTTCATTAGGACCACAACAGCACTTTGCGTCTTATGAATAAATCCTGTGTCTTTGGTTTCTGACAACACAAATATTTCCAATCCCAGTATTTTTGGAGAGACCTAAGTTCCTTTGGCATCACTCACCTGTAATTTCTTTTGATAAAAAGTTATCTAATCTCTTGATAAAAGGAATCATCTGGGAGAATGATAGTTAGTGAATAGTTAAGCAGGTCACAATATTGACAGACATTCTAGCATTCCATATTCCAAAGACCTCACATCCTTCCTACTTTAAATGCAATGGATTTCTGACATTGTACCCCTCATGGGTTTCCACTGAGACCAACTTTTAGCCAACATGCTTATTAAACAACTAGAAATAAGTTCAACTGCTCAAGATAAACTAGTCTATCCAGAGTCTTTGGATAAGGGTCCAATTTGAAATTTTTTTCCTGATTGAGCACCCTCAGAATCCATTCCTTTGAAAATTCTCACAAATAATACTGATATAAATAAGTCTAGCAAGTCTGTTGCTATGTCATTTTTTTTTCTGTGTATACTCGGCTCCTATTCCTACTTTAGCTCTAGCTAAATTCAAGGTCTAGATACAATGAACATTGGGTAGGTAGGAAGTGGGATGAAAATTGTCTTCACCGTCTGAGGTAATTCCTTCATTTGCCATTGCTGCTAAAACAGGCTGGGAAATGGACACGTTTATGTTTCCTATTATTATCCTAATAAATTGCTTTTTCTGCTTATGCTAGTCAAAATTCATTAATTGTGCTTTCATTCAAGGACCCTAAGAGATAAAAAAAAGTTACCTAAATGTTGAGGCATTGAACAGGAAAGAATTGGAAACTGATTAGTGAAATGGGGATATATGGGAAGATTCAGAGAATGCAGCCACTGGATTCATTCAGCTTTCCTAGTATATCACTTGCTGGACTATTAAACCTCAGATGTAAACCTTAAACTTTTATTTTTATGTCACCACTCGGAGTTTCAAAATACTTGGTGATAAGATACTTTCAACTGCCTTTGGGATCTTCTGATTTCATTTTGACTGCAAAGGGCATAGGAAGGAAGAGACAGCACACTGTTTTTGTTTCTTTGTTTGAGTGATGGAACTCCATGTAGCACAAAGTCTTGCACAAAGTAGGAAGCAGGCTGAGAGCATTGATAAACAAAAAAAAAGAAAAAAAGAAAAAGAAAAGGAAAAGAAAGAAGGAAAAAATGACAAATGTCTAGATACAGCCAGAGTATTTTAAGTCAATACTGTATGTCCTTTTCTTCATCTTCAGTGTTTAAGGCAATTTGAACATTAATAACTGTGCTATAAAATTACCTTTCTTTTAAAATATAGATGAATTATTAGTTTTGAATATTTAATATTAAGTTCATTTATCCAATGCTCCTTAACCTTTTTCATTATTTTAAGTTTTTGAAGTATTTCTACATTCATAGCATTTTCTTTAATATGTAAATGGAAAAAAATCACTCAACATTAAACATCTTACTCTTTATAAATCTAAATATAATGTGTGCCTTATTGTTGAAGTTTTGGATACAACAGTAATAATTTTACCATCCTGATACCATGTTGTAATTCTATAGATTTTTCCACTCTACTTATTTGAAGGATAAACTATTGTTTAATAGATGGCATAGATTCTAGAATCTTATTGAGAGAGATCTTAAAAGCAATTTTGAAATGTTTTCCTATTTCTTGCAGGAGATACATTTTGGGGAGAGTTATTTTCTCTGATTCTTTAAGTAGATATTCTTTTGACTATCATTTCATACATCTAGTGATTTTTTTCTGTGTTATCTGTTGTGCTAGGAAAAGTGCTAGGAATTGTGCTAGGAATATATACCAGTAGTTTTCAACTCTGGCTGCAGTTTGGTTCACTTGAGGATCCTTTACAGCGCACTGATGACTTAGTACCATTCCTCCAATATTGAACCAGATTCTCCAGTGTCATGGCCCTGGCATTGGTATTTAAAACAAAAATCTTCCCAAGTCATTTTAAGCACAGCCACGATTGATATTCACTGGAATAGATAATACGGAATGCAAGAAGGCATAGATTGTGACTCCTCTCTTTTTGTAAAAGACCAATGTCCACAAATTAAAAGAAAAAAACAACAAACCCCAGAAATACTGTTAACTCAGAGGGATCAGACCGAGTGGAGAGCACGAATAATACTCTGCATAATGGGGCTCACTCCTGGTATAAATATATACAACAAGCAAAACAGTGTACTCAGTGTACTCAAAGGGCTTGCCCTCAAATGCATAGCCAGCAGTAGAGTAGGACCTCCACCCAGAGGTAGGTTTTATTCCAGGTAATAATGGTTTCAAGCAGGACAGATGATACAAAACTATTTTAAGAATAGCATGTGTGAAGTTTATCCTATCACTGACTTTTAGGACTAATTTCATTTAAAAATTTTTCCATATAAATTTCTATTAATTTAAGGCACTGAATAGCTGTAAGGTCAACAATAGATTTGGTACCTTTCTGCTTTGAGCTTAGATGGACCAAGTACTTTGGAGGAAAATAAAATCCATCTTTGTGAAAATAAATCCATCTTTGTTATGATGTACTTGCTACAAATGACTCATTATTTCCTGCTATCATAAGACATTCAATGGCAAAACAAAATATTCATGTCTAAATTATAATGTATTGATTAAATTTTTCTGATTGTTTTGCCAGTTTTCTCATGTCATAAACAATGCCCTAGAGATAGTAATACATATTTATATAAGACTTATTCAGTTTTATGGTACTTTTGGATGACGATAAAATAATTAATATATTCATTTTCATATGGGTATGATCAATGGTGAATTAGAATATTTGTTTTAATATTTCCAGACTTATATTTGATAGACTAACTGTATGTACAGGTTTTATACTATTGGATAGAATGAGCATTCTTTCTTCTCATATTTTTTAGTTATAGTTTTATAGATATGGTCTTAGTCCTAAAATACACAAGAATTTTCCTTTACACTAGTAGGTTTCTAAGTCAATGTAAAATTTTGCAATATGGTGTCACAAAAAAAATTTTTGTTTTGAAAATAAACATTTTCATTTTTTTTCCTCAAACCAGTGCTTAAAGTAATCAATCTCATATTTTATTTTAGTCATATACCTTGAAATTGGTACACTGATTTGTCAGGCTTGAAAAATTATAGAATGAATATTTTAACATAATTATAACTTAAATGAATAGTCTTAGAGTATAAATCAACTGCATGTTTGCTCAAAGAAATTTCAAATATTCTTTAACCATACCATAAACTGAATATTTTTTACCAATTTCCTAGTGTTACTTTCTCTGTCTTATTTTACAAGTACTCTTCAATATTTAATCTTTAACAGTCTTTTGGAAATGAACTGTGTTAGGAAAATAAAATCTTTGGAAAAGTAAGTTATGATGAGATGGAAATGATAGGTACATTAGACCATTAAAGTCTTTCTGTTGTTGCAGTCTTACTCATTTACCAAGGCATTGCTCTTGTTAATCTATTGTCCTCTATTATTTATGCATCTTATTCATGCTGCTGCAAAGAATGTCAGTAGTATACATATCTATGTTACCATGTTATTTTGGACAATGTAAATATATAGGAAGAATTTCAGATATATATAACCTCACTACTTTCCCTTTCTCCCATTCATTTTTGTTGATTCTTCACATGTTGCAAACCTTCGAATATCCCTTTCTTATTTTTCATTATTTAATTCATGTTACCTTAGGCCTATTAATAAGTAAATATCTTGATGCCTTGTCCTGATTTTCTAAAATTCTCAAGGGAGCATACAGATTAACCTCTATTAGAATTTTTCTCCTATTACTAGTTTGGTACAAGTGAATTACATATGTAAACACAAATATTAAAGTTCATGTATTTATAATTTATGCACATTATTATACAAGCAATATAAGAAACTGATTAAACTGAGAGACGCCAGAAGACAGGGAAAATATTACATTTTTATGTTAGGTAAATCTGGATATAAACTTTACTCACATTTTCATACAATATTGAAATAGCCAAATGGAATCTAATGGTCATCATTGGTGCTTCCCATTTTCCCATATGATGGAAGTGGTTCTAGTAGGGATGCATGGGTTGATCTGGCTTAGTACCCATGAAAAGATGTCCAGAATGCACCATGCAATGTCACGATTCAAATTAAGTTCAAAGAAGGAATCAGGTATTCAAGGTACAGGTTGATTTGCTTCTACTTCTTAAAACCCAGAAAACACATAGCCTTGCTATCCTTTGTGGCTGCATTCTCCTTTACTTACCTTCCTGCACGTTATTTTGCCCCTGACACACTCATTCATTAGTATGACTTTTTCTCTCTTTATTTCCCCTATTTCAATGAAGGATTTTAGAAGAGAACTCAATCATTGCTAAAATAATTTACAAAATAGGTAAGCATCCCTTTGACTTTTTGATAAACATCGATTTCTGATGGATGTGGTGTATGAAGGACCATAAGTTGAAGGAAGCAATGATTTAACTTAGCACAACTAATAATCATGAAGCACCTACCTTGTATAAATTGATATTCAAAATGAGTATGACACAAACATAATTTTCAAGAATCTTATGGGTTGGGAGTTGAGATATAAGATGAAAGGAGAAAAGGTATAAAAACCAACTATACAATAAGTTAGAGTAAAACTTTTGCTTAAAGGAAGTAAAATGTCAATAATTTGAGATGTGATAAACACTTTATTTTTTATTGAAGTATAATTACCATACAGTGTTATATTAGTTTCAGGTGTAAATATAATGATGAAACAATTCTTTACATTCCTCTGTGCTCATTATGATACATGTTTTCTTAATCCCCTTTATCTATTTCGCCCACCCCCCACTGCCCTCCCCTCTGGCAACCACTGGTTTGTTCTCTGAATTTAAGAGTCTGTTTGTTTGTTTGTTTTGTATGTCTTTTTTTCTTTGTTCATTTATTGTGTTTCCTAAATTCCACATATAAGTGAAATCATACAGTATTTGTCTTTCTCTGTCTGACTTATTTCACTAAGCATTATAGGCTCTAGATCCATCCATGTTGTTGCAGATGTCAAGATTTCATTCTTTTTTATGGCTGAATAGTATTCCTGTGTGTGTGTGTGTGTGTGTGTGTGTGTGTGTGTGTGTGTGTAGCACATCTTCTTTATCCATTCATCTATAGATGGACAGTTGGGTTGCTTCCACATCTTGGCTATTGTAAGTAATGCTGCAGTAAACATAAGAGTACATATATCTTTTCAAATTAGTGTTCTCATTTTCTTTAGATAGATACCTAGTAGTAGAATTATTGGATCACATGGTAATTCCACTTTTAATTTTTTTGAGGAAAATCTATACTGTTGTCCACAGTGGCTACATCAATTTGTCTTCCCACCAACAGTGCACTAGGATTCTCTTTTCTCCACATTTATGCCTACATTTGTTATTTCTTGTCTTGATTCTAATCATTCTGACAAGTGTGAGGTGATGTCTCATTGTGGTTTTGACTTGCATTTCTCTGATGATTAGTGATGTTGAGCGTCTTTTCATGTGTCTGTTGGCCATTTGTCTTCTTTGGGAAAAAAAAAATGTCTACTTAGATCCTCTGCCCATTTTTTAATCAGATTTTTTTTTTTTTTTTGGTGTTGAAGTTTTTAAGTTCTTTATATATTTTGGGTATTAACCCCTTATTGTATATGTCATTTGAAAATATCTTGTCATTTATTCTACTGAATAAATTCATTAGGTTGCCTTCTCACTTTGCTGTACAAAAGCTTTTATTTTGATGTAGTCCCAATAGTTTAATTTTGCTCTAGTTTCCCTTGCCTGAAGAGACATATCTAGAAAAAATTTTTACAGCCGATGTCAAAGAAATTATTGCCTGTGTTTTCCTCTAGGATTTTTATGGTTTGAGGTCTCACATTTAGGTCTTTAATCCATTTTGAGTTTATTTTTTATGTATGGTGTAAGAAAGTGGTCCAGCTTCATTCTTTTGCATGTAGCTGTCCAGCTCTCCCCACACCATTTGCTGAAGAAACTGTCTTTTCTCCACTGTATATTCTTTCCTCCTTTGTTGTAGATTAGTTGAGCATATAAGTGTGGGTTTACTTCTGAGATGTGATAAAAACTTTAAATATAGTGATAATTAATAGAATATGTCCTAAAATATAAAGGCTGAGAAACATCTTACAGGAAGCAGATCACTTTCCTAGAAAGACAGTTAACTTATAATTCCTTAAAGCTTAAATTTTTCAATAAGGTTCAGCAAATACTACCTCCTTTGACTCTCACACCAACTGAAGTTTTCCTAGTAGGTAACATGGTCTCTGGTTCACTATAAAAAAAATGTGACTTTGATTTTTTTTTTTTTTTTAATGCCTGACAGGAAGGTGGGAAGGGGCTGGCATCTCAGACCATAGAAGTACAATTCAGAACTGCAACTTCTCATCTGGAATTGAACCTGGAAAAATCAGGTAAGGGAATTAAATCCTAACCTAAGAATATCTCCCCTAATCAGATATAGTCTTAGGTATTTTGGGGATTTTTTTTAGCAGTCATGAAATTATTAGACTCACATTAAAACATTTCAGAGACTGAGAAGATCTTGAAAAGGTAGAGAATAGAATCAACCTAAGGACATGCAATATACTATATATAATTATAACACTCCACACTAAGTCCAGAAGGTATACTCCAGTTATAGATGGGTTAGATATGGATCAATACCAGCCCTTATAAGAAAGATCTAAGTCTTAATTGACTGAAGGCTCAATCCGAGACAACAGAGTTTTGAAGGCCAAAAATGCCAATGTGAGGAAAAGGGAGTCGGTGAGGAAGACAGGATTTTTCTTGCTCTTCCAAGATGTTAACACATCCCACCCATAAGCTGCATTTGTTCTTCAAAGGAAAATTGACAGACTAATTCAAACACATCCCAAGAAGAAGGATAAAGATTGGCTAGACGATCATCCTCTATGAGGATCATTTGAAAGAACTGAGGAGGTGTTTCTTGAAAGGAGGTAAATTGGTTGAGACTGGGGTGGGGAAGGATTGACAGGTTTGGAAGGAGCTACTTTCAAAATATTTCAGGGTGTTACATGAAAGAACATTTAGACTTTTCTGTGGCTCTTGAAGGCAGAACAGGAACCATCAGGTGTAGATTTCAATGCAGCATCATGACTACTTTTCTGAGAACTATGTTATCCATCCAGCAGTTGAAAGCACTGCTTTTTTGCTATGCTGTAAAATAGTGCTTTCATCTGGATTACCTTGAAAGTCCATCCTGACTGATATTCTATTATTTCATTAATTATATATTGCATCTTTGCATAATAGCTTAGATATGGTGTTACAGATTGATTAGCACATGCAGAAGAATTTAAGGCTTTGTTGTTCTACAATACATAAAATAATAGAAAATACAGCTTAGGTGCCTAAAGTACTGATAACATGAAACATATGAGATTGAATGGAGTAGAAACATAGCTAGCTTCACCTTAGTTTCACAAAACAGGTATATGATGGCATTTAAAGGAACAAAAGGTGTTTGAAGGAACAATAAAAACAACAAAACATGATGTTAGCATCAGAAGCATGATAAGAAGCTTAGTATAACATTTCAATCCTCACATTTTAATTATATTTTCTCAATAGGTATTTGCTCAGTGGATGAATGTATAAATGAATTATGAAGCAGGGAGCTTATTTTCAACACTTCAGTGAGATTTCTATATGGACAGCTCAGTGTAATGTAAGAAGATGTCTAATGATATGGGAAAACATGGCCCTAGGTGTCAATTTCTTCTTGACATGGTCCCAAATCACTTTTTTAAATGGTTTTACCTGGATCCTGTGCCACAGTGAAATGTCACTGAACCCATGTAGAGGGAGTTGGGATTTTTGATCTTGTGCTAAATCAGGCTCACTATGGGTGGCAGCTGGTCTATAACTGAGAAGAAAAGTCTGGCTGTTTTGGGTGTGGGCATTGCTTCTATAATCGCAGCAATGTGCTCGCTTGGCATATCATCAAATATTCTTTTTGAACCTGTCTGATCATTTCCAGAGAGGGGAGGTTCTATTTTGTTATGGTTCATTGAACCATCATTTAGAAAAATGCTGCATTTTAATGGAATAGCTTCTAGGGCTGGGTGTTTTAGTCATGTCTACAAGGGTCTACTAAATACTGACAATGCCAAAAGCTAGTTTTAATACTGCAGTAAGGTATGAAAAAAGAAATAGAGATTTTTTGGAACAGGGGTTACATTTGAAATGACCCAGGGTTAGAATTACATATAGAGGCAGATTAAGTCTTGAGAAAGATCAAAGACATGAATCCTATTTGCTTGAGTCCTGCAGATATTCCAGGGATGAATCGCGTTCAGTGGTCAAAATTCCCTTTTCTCTTGACAGTATTTTATTCATGACCCTACTTTTAAATCTGAAAATTCTATTTGGTAATATATAATGTTACTGTTAAAGTCACTTGACATAAGATGTCTTACTACATGAAAATTCCTATTTTTAATCCTTGGAACAGAAATAAAATATATGCAATTGCATAATGTTTGACAGTCAGCTCTTAAGGGAAACCCAAGTCTGAGGTTGACATTGAATAGAACACTAATGCATGTGCTTCAACTATTTTTGATACCCAAAGTATTGAAATATGGTGAAGATGGTGGGAGAAATTCCCCAGTCTGGAGATCTTCTGGAATCCCTTCATCTTTCTTAACTCCTTGATTCAAATGTCTCTAAACTTAGGAGTTTTCTACCATCATCATTTACAACTCAGAGTTGAATGCAAATTAAAATTTTCCTTCTCTTGCTTTGTGTCAGTTAAGATTACTTTTGGTTACATACGAAGTGAATTGGTCCAGAGTACTTTACAAAGTAGAGAGATTTTTTTTTTTTTCTCACGTAAAAGAAACACAAATGTAGGTAGTACAGAGCTTGTGCAATGGCTTGATGAAGTTATCAAGGACACAGATTTCTTCTATTATCTTGCCTAGCTTAGGGCTTGTTATCCTCATGTTAGCAATATGGCTGCTATGTCTCCAGCCATCATGCTTGTATTTCTGATAGGAAGAAGGTTAAGGAGAGCAAAGGACAAAATGCAAAAGCCGAAAAGACATATGTAAGCAGTTACTTATATTAACATATCAATGTTCACACATTTTGGCAAACCTTATCTGCAAGAGATTCTGGGCAGATAAATATTTTAAATTGGGTACATTGCAACTTTATACAAAATAATAAGGATCTATTAGTAAGGAAGAAGTTATGAATGGATAGATATTGAACAGGCAACTAAGTTTAAAGTTATTAAACTTTAAAAGGGAAAATATATATCTAATTATACAAAAAAAAAAAAAAATTGTCAGTACCGAGTACTGAGAAAACCCAGAAAAGTGAAAGAAAATCAAATAATTTTAAAAAGTTAACTGAAACTCTACTTGCTGGAAGAAAGAATGTTAATAATGGTTAGCTGCTTTTTTCTTCTCTTTCTCATACTTGATCTCTTGTTCTCTGTATATGATTGTGCTTTGTGTTGGTTTTGAAAAATAATGCTAAAGAATGCATTACATCACAGTTCAATTCTTTTACATCTGCCTATTATAAATATTTCTAGTAGTAATAGCTACTATTTTACAACCGTTTTTAAGACCTATCACGTTCTATCATATGCATATACTTCTACATGCTTAAGCTAAGTGCATAATGGAGATTATTTCAATTTTTCCTATTGACAATTTTTAAGTCCCTTAAATATATATTAATATATATATATATATATATATATATATATATATATACACATACTTCATACTTAGATTGTTTCTGTAGGATGCATTTTGAAAGTGGAAATTAATCAGAGCATATGCACATTTTAAGGCTTTTAATATGTAACTAAGTAGCATGACGAGTGCATGTTGTCTCTCTGATCTCCCACTCTCTTTAGAATCTTTGCTGTTTAATAGGTAGAGGAAATAATATCTTAATATTATCTTAATTGTAGTTCATTTATATACCAGGAGGAGCTGTAATTTTTGGATGTGTGAGGCCATTGACTCTTAATCCTTGAAAATCACTTCTTCATGTGCTTTGCCTTTTGTCCTATGCTCTGCTCATTTCTCATTTCACCCACTTCTTTCCATCTTTATCCACTTTCCAAGCCCCCAAACTCTCCCTGCCTAGTGCTCCAAACAGTCTTGCAGGGCCTCCCACCTCACTGTGGCTTTTATTTCTAGGAAGGATTGGCAAAGACAGGGATGGAACGGGCTCCTGTGCCCAAATCACCATTTTCCCCAGAGCTCCCCTTCATATTTACACTTGAGTTTCACTCCTAATTACCGAATGACGGCAAGTGTTCCCTAAGTGTTCCTTCACTTGGAATCACAAAACCTGGGTTGGGTCTCAGCTCTATTATTGAAGTCTGTGAAAGGTTCGGGAAGGCAGCCAGTCCCTCATATTCTTCTTTCCTCCCAAGATTATAGCCAATCCAGAGACTGACATAGGAGATCAGAGATCTAGGATTAAAACAGCTGAGCTATCGCTAATAAAAGTTATATTGGAGAATAAGGCTTGGGCTCTGTGGCCCCATTGGCCTCCTAACATGTGTGCCTTCAAATCCTCAGACTACCTCACTCCATTCCCGACAGTTCTGGACAACAGCCGACCCACTGAATTTATCACATCGTAAAAAACAAACTTGACTGTTACTTCATGGAGATATGGTGGAGAGCCCAGCAGAGGCTGAGCCTGTGTGTCTGGTCCCCTCTCCCAAGCTCTGCAGTAGGGAGGGAGTCCAGCCTTTTTCTAGAGGGAGCCCCTGTGCGTGAATATGGACACAGGAACTCAGGACACCTGCGTTCCTCCCGATGTCTTCCACCACCCTGCTGTGTGACGTTGGCCAAGCTTTCTGAATTCTTTTAGATTTTGTTTTCTCAGGTTAAGCTGAAAATAATACCATTTCTAAGGATTTAGTAATGCACTATTCAAAAGGAATCCTAAAATTCATGTCTAGGTTTTCTGAACTGTAGGTTTGATCCAACACACAAATTCCTTTTTTTTTTTAATGTGTCATACAGAATTAAGGATTAAGGGGCCAACAGCACACAAAGAGCATTTGAGTACTTTTTCCTATATTTACAATTAAAAATAAGTAGTAGTAATAACAATTTAAGATGATAAAATTTCATATGTAGTCAAGTAATTTGATAAACTTGAAGTTTTATATTTTCTTTGCAGTTTAAGTTTCTCGATGTGATTTTCAAAATTGCATTTTTTTAGAAAACCTTTTTTTTTAAGAAAAATATATAATTTTGACATTTCCCCTATTCTTGCTTGACATTGACATCGTCACTGTCTCCTCATGCTCTCCTTTTGCAGAAAGAAAGTAGATACATAATGTCATTGTGTCATCCATGTCTGGGGGGGACATAAAGGAGTATTTTGACCTTCATACTCAGGTCAAAATTATATAAAATTGATATTATTGTCCATTTGTTTTGATACTTGGTTTTAGTATCTTTAATTTAGATGACATTGACTAAGTTATGTCCTTTGAAATTCTGTGAGATTTCTGAGAGGAAGGTATACCTATAAAGTTAGGATTCCACGTGTCTTTGAGAACTCTAGCGATCACGTGCGCCAGAGGCCCGACCGTGCCCCGGATGTGCAGCAGGGGCCCCGGATGTGCGGCAGGGGCCCCGGATGTGCGGCAGGGGCCCCGGATGTGCGGCAGGGGCCCCGGAACTCCTGGGGCGGAAATGCACGCCCCAACCTCACCAAAGACCTGTAGACCTTGAAGAGGAGGGCTGTGTGCCGCGGAAGACAGCAACATACCGGCATTTAACATGTCCTTGTGTGTGTAGTCATGTCAGAAATTGGAAGATTTAAGTGCGGAGAACCAAGGTCAGGAAGAGCATGGCAAGGGCTTTGCACGCAGAGCGAACTGATGGAAGCTGGCGTGTGATGTAAGCTGCACTCGCGGCTGAGCACCAAGGTTGGGAGTCTGTCGGCGCTCTGAGATGCAGGCATTAAAAAGCCCCTAAAGCCCCCAAATGCTCATCTGAATGCTGAAAAAATAAATCGGGAGGGGGACACTACGAAATTCACGACTTTATTGCAATTTTGAATTGCTTTCGAAATGACTTACTAAGTACGATTTGTCCAGGCAGGCAATATGCTACGATCTAGCTTGTAGAACGCACATTAGAAATCCATATCTTAATCAATCAGCATCGTGAACAAATTTGATAAAATCCCTTTTTCCTTTTTATCCCCTTACTCTTTTTGAAACTTCATCACCGACACGGCAAAGAGACTATCTTTATGCCACGGGAACAGAAGTCGTAAGAGATTTCATTCATCTTACTTTTTGTGTAATCCCCACAAGGGAGGCGGGAGGCAGACTGGCAAAAAAAAAAAAAAAAAAAAAAAAAGGAATGAACTGCTATGGTTTTTACTTATTATTAAAATGTATTACACTTTTTCCTAATGCAAATGGGATTTAAATTTGATGCTTCTTATCTTAAATCTGTTATGGCCATTACAATTTCTGTTGTGTTAAATTACTGCTTTCTTTACTTTCTTATCCATAAAGTCCTTGTCTAGACCCTGGCTAACTAATACATTTAGATTAATGAAATGTCTTTCTCGTAGTGCTCTGGCTTTCTGGCTTCAAGCCTTTCTGACTTTGAGCTAATCCTACTCTTATGCATGATCCAATCCAGAGGGATAAATGATCATAAAACCCTCTGTTTTATTCCCCACTACTTAACATTACTTGACTCCAAGTATATCCATGACCTTGCCTTATTTCTGGCCAAGATGTCTCATTTCTCAAACTCTCATTTGTTCATTACTCATACTTTCTTCCCCATCCCACTTAATAGGATCCCCACACTTAGAATCATTCTCCACAGCCTCGCCTATGTTTGTGTCCTTCCTCACCACGGCACTTACTCCCAAACAGATACTGGCAGAATGATGTCCTCGCTGCAGAGACTCAATGACTCAGACTCGATCTTCTTACAGATCCTGTCTGCAGAGCCTCACACTTGCTCCAACCTAATTTTTATATAGTGTGTGAAATCTACATGGTCATTCTGTTCCCTCTTTGGATTCCTTAACCCCACATCTGACTTCCCACTTCACTAGGATCCTTGAGGCTATGAGCCCCGAAGATAAACCTCAACAACACCATGCGCTCAGCAGTCAACAAAGTACAGTATCTTCGTATCACCTTCATTTCAAGAATTCAGTAACATATTTTCCATGAAGGCCCATGAAAAACACATTTAAAACAATTTCACATAATTCTCCAAGATCGTGACTAAGTGAACAGAATCTCGGGTCAGAGACATAGGGGTTTTATTCCCATTGTGGCATTTGTAAGTTTTATAATTTTGAGAAATTTCTTATCTGTATGAGGCCACAAATAAAGCTCATAACTCACATTATTGTTTTGAATATTAATTAAAATAATACACGTAAACAGCACAGAGCTGCCTGACACACTGTGGAATCTCTGTAGTTTGTTTTTAAGAGTCATTTCAAAGGTACAGTCACTGGTAGCCTAAAATAATGGTCCACAGAGGAATGTGATGTGGTGGAATTTGTGACCTGAATGAAGATCGGGTCTGCCTCTTGTCTCTGGTAATTTATAGAAGCAGGAGTTTGGGTAAGCCCCTTAACCTCAGTTGTAAGATGAAGGTATTAATGAATACATTATGGGTTCTGGTGATGATGAAGGGATTTCTTGAGCAGGGGAATGCTTCATAAACTAGTAGGTGTTATGTAAATGTTATTGAAATATGGAGTTATTACTGACCTTTTAAGAAAGAACAAGAATATGCATTTTATGTGTAATTTTTACTCAATTATATTTTGGGTTTAAGCATAGGAGTAGAAATTGCCTTTAATAATAAAAGTAAAGAAAGGAAAACATGCATACTGACCAGGGGTTAGAAAGAAGATTGATTTGAGAAGGAAGGCCTGAAATATTTGTTTGTTTGTTTTTTGATACTTTGCTCCCTTGCACTGTATGATATGGGTCAGTTTTTTTTTTTTTAATTTTTTTTATTGTTATGTTAATCTGATATGGGTCAGTTTTTTAATTACTATATTTCAGTGAAGTTATACCTGTCTATCTTGGTTCATGATCCTGTGAGTCATTATAAAATAGCTTATTTGGAACTTACTATGAAATAGTCTTAGAAGGTATTTCTTTTCTGTTTCTATTCTGGGAACCCCCCCCCACAAAAAAAATCTACATAGTACCTTTGCTATATTGTGATACAAATAAAAAAATAATAAAAATCAACAATGTTCCCTCGACATCACCACATTACGTTTTTTCTTAACTTTCAGGCTGTTCTTTTCAGTTTGACAACGGATGCAAAGTTCTTAAAAGCCATCTAACTAAGGTCATGTTGCCTGTAGCCTCTCTTTATAGATAAAACAATGCAGAAATTGTCTGGTCATTTAAATACTGAAAGCATACTTTGACTAATCTTTTAAATGGATATCTCATGGTCCTTGATTCAAGGACCTACAACTGTAGAGCATTGCAGAGAGTGAAAATGGGTTGTTAGAGTAGATGGTATAAGCTGTTGGGTGGGTTAGTGATGCCAGCCCCGCTCTACTACATGCACTCCGAGGACACGCTGGTTTGGATCATGAGGGATCCGTAAGGGATCACTTGAGACCTGCCATTACCTTGGCAGTATGCGGCCTTCTGTAGTAACTTACATGTGTTGGTGGTGAATGTCTGTTCCAGTAAGTTTGAAAAGGGATTCTAGATGTGTGTTCTTGTACCAAAACATTTTACCCAGATCATAAGAATGGATATTTATCTAAATTTCAGAATTGTCATTCATTTAAAAGTGGGGAGATCAACTTCTATGATTGTCAGTACTGGATTTAGGCTTAGAGTGGACACTTTCAGGGCTCTTTTAGTCATCTTTGGTAATCAGAATAATGACAGTAGCATAGATGGTAACTCATATTTTCGGAGGACGTGTTTATTCAGAACTCTTTGAAGTGACATATATGCATGGTCTTGTTTAAGTTTCACGATTAGCCAAATAGGTAGACACTGTTATTTTTCCTATTCGGGGGAGGAGGCAACTGAGGCACAGGGAAGTAAAAATGAGTAATATATAGGGATTTGCTTTGAACAAAACATCACCCTTGTCCAGGAGCCAAGTGCCTCAAATTTCACTGTCAGTTTGATTGTTTACCTTGCTTTTGTGAGTATTCTTTTAAATAAAAACAATTTTGGAAGGGCTGATTCATTAAGCCATTGAGTTAGTGCTTATTAATTAATCCATTATGAAAGGCAGTCCCTTGAGAATCTCAGTACACTGGGTGCCCAAAGAAGCAGATGGAATTGAAAGAGAATAAATGGGTCAGAATGAGCAAATAAGCTCAAATTCTATGTTTAGTTATTTCATACATGTGATATATTTATAAACTTTCTATAATGTTATAGGTCATTTGATCTCAATTAAAAAAACTGTTATAGATTATGTCAAAAAGGAGAAATGAAAAACTCAAATTAGTACAGATTAAAAAATCATCCATGCAACAGTAACCTGCACAAACAGCTCACCCACTTCTGCGTGACATGGAGAGAGATTGGATGCAAAGCAGTGCACATGACCAACGCTGTCTGGGGACCTTAAGATGCTATTAGAAAATACATCCATGCTAGAACCCTATATGCAGAAGATGTACTGCTAGCCGTGAACTTCGCATAGTTTAGTTGGGAGTTCACTAATAATGCTTTCAAGACAATAAGTGGAAAGGGATGCACATATGGGGACGTGTCTGCAAGAACTTAAAAAGTGGAGTTGTGTTTATGAGTGTTTTTGGTTTAATGGAATAAGCATACATATAGGACAATTCTGGTTTGAAATTGGAATCTTTCATTCCAGCTTTTGGGTTTGTTTCTCAAAAGATTCATCACATTCAAGACTTAAATTCTAGAAGCCAGCTCCTCATGGGTTAGTTTCTTGGGTAATAATTCTTGTAGACATATGGAAAATGATTTTTTGAGTCATATAAGTCAATATCTGATAAAATGGATTTAGCAGAAACTTTCTAAATATTCACCTTTTGGCTGAGGCTAAGCCTGGAGAGTTTAAAGCCCAAAAGGAGAATTTTTTGGGAAAGTTATGAATGAATGGATACTAGTTTATTATGGAAATACAATTGTAACCAAGCACTATAATGTGTCTAGACATACGGGGCTTGGTTGCCAAAAATGAAGTGTTCTAGCTTTAAGAGAAATCCTCGTGGAAAGTGCACAAGATGTTACATGGTGAGAATTCTACCAAAGACCCATATGTGCTCCTGGCACCATTTGGAACTCGTTCCTTTTTTTAGGAAGGGATTCTTATGGATAGGCTGAAAACTATGAACACTATTCCTCGGACATAAGCATAGGTCTGGGAGAGAAAAATACTGTGTAAAGAAGAACGGTTTTAAGAAGTTTGAAGATTATTGTAGTTTTCTATTTTTTCTTATTTTGTTTAAGGGTATTTGACAAAGCTATTGCCATGTGGTGATTTTAGGAGAACCCAGTCAATGACAAATTTAGCAGTTCATTCTCCTTCCCTGACTTTTTTTTTTTTTTGGAAGATTGTATTACAATCCTTCAGATTCTTAGAGGCTTTAGGTTAAAATCCAAGGTGAAATGTTCTTATAAGGCCATAAATATGACAAGGGTCATAAAGGAATTCCTTAAGGTTTAGAAAAGGAGTGGGGTATTTTTAAGGATACTATCTTTGATGGAAAGAGAAAAACAAACTTAATGTGCACCTTAAAAATTCTCATGCCAGTAATCAACCTCACATTGATTTTGAGATCACCAACAAGACTATATTTTGGAGAGTTTGATTTCCTGGCAGTCTGTTCTTTGACGCTGCAGGTTTTAAATGTGCGTGTGTGTGTGCGTGTGTGCGTGTACGCGCATGCTCACATGTGTGTAGATATCCAGCAATCTAAATCACTTCCAAGCACTTATTTTTACAAATGACTTTATACTTCTTTATACAGAAAGAAGAATTATTCTCTTGCGTTTTTAGAACCACTTCCAGCAGTGTGTCTCCAGAGTCAAATAGAGCTGTCTTCATCATTTTTACATATAGACTTCCTCAAACACTAAAAAGAATGATAATCGCCTAATTATAAATTCACTGTTAATATAGCCTTAGAGCTGAGAACATTTCACTCTAGTAGTTAATTTAGTCTGTGGTAAATTCTCACTGTTATTTAATGTCATTTATCACCTGCTGTTTTGTCTTACTGAGAACATCCTGCCTGCCCCACAGTCTCCAGTACTTGGACCTTCTGTGACTTTAATGTGCTCAGAACAAAGGCTCCAAAGTGCAGCTATCAGGAGAATTTTGGCAACTTGCCTTAGATATATTCAAGCCATTTTGCTGCCTGTCACTCAGTGCTCTACAAATTGAACTCCGAGGAGAGGTAAAAAGGGTCTATGAGGCATTTTTTTTTCTGGGAAGAATATGCTAATAAAGCGTCATCAGCAGGAAGCAGGCTGTGTCTGAAAGAGTTTTGTCAACTCTGAATTAATTTTGTGTGTTAAGGAACGCGGGGGTGCTTCTGGAGCCGGTCTGTGGTAATTAATCCTTCCTGTTTCTGGAAGAACAGAACTGTAATAAATGCAGCCCAGATTTAACAGATGTGTGCACACAATGTCTGCTTTATGAGGAGTAAAACAAAATGATGGGTACAGAACAAAAAAATATTGATTTAAAAAACTAAAACAGTATGGAAAGCACGAAGCTTGGAATTCCCAGAGTTTATGCAAATATAGTATTCCTTTAAATGTTCACGGACAACGTGTTTGGAAAACATCTGTCCATGGGATTGGTGCTGGGAAGAGGCTCAAAAGACAGATGTTTCTTGTTCCTTAGAAAATTGAGTAAAAAAAATTGCACACAAGCATAAGGTAAGGGTTGGAGTTCACTGTACCTAGGTGTGGTTGGAGTTGGATCCAAGTCATCAAATGGTGACCTCATCCTGGGATGAATCTCTCATTATGCTCTTCCTTGTTTTGTTTTGTTTTTCTTTCTTTCTTTCCAAAATGCATTATGGAGGAAAAAAATTCAAGTTATATTATCTGTAACTCTGAACACCATGCTTGTGTGGCAGTTTGAATGACGTCACAAACAGGAGAGTTTGCCTTTCAAAATTGGACAGGCAAATTGCACCACCAATGCTGTTATCTGATATATTCAAACACAAGATTCACAGAAAGGTGAATAAGGGCAGGTTGACATGGTATTCATTAAAACAAATCTATACAGAAAAAACCATTTTCAGGTCAGGGCTACCAAAGCCATCTAGCTCATTAGCTCATTCCCTTCTTTCTTCTTTCTTTCTTTTCTTTTTTCTTTTTTCCTTTTCCTTTTGATCTCATTAAGCTATCCCTGCCAATATGGCTAGGAGGTGCGAGTCTGACATGGTTAAGTTAAAATGGAATAATGGGGAAAATGCCTGGCCAGCAGGAATCATTTTGATAGGGCATGCTTTAAACAGATTTTAACATATCTTTCTCTTCTATCATGAAGATATCTTAAGTGTATATTTAAAAATTCAGAATCAAAATTTTAGGGCCTAATGTGAAAAGCATATCATAAAATCCAGCTCCCTCCACGTTGCCTATAGCTTGTCACGTAGAGTAAATATCGAAAACACTTGAACTCACTTCCAATGAAATGTACTACTTACTTCATGCAAAATAGCAGTTCATTTTGCTTTTGGCAATGTTACCCATGGAAAAGCGATTTTAAATTCAGTCCTGGTTAACCCTTTACATTTCACATCGATTTCAGGTAGGGACTTTCTACTTCGAAGAATTTTAGCTTTCACCATAGTGGTTTCACCAGATTACTTGGTAGGTTATGTAAAAGCTCTTTGATTAGCTGTCTTCACATTACTTAGGGTGCACATCAAAGTCAATCATTTAATTGTTGTTCGAAGTTGTTGATATGTTTCAGTGAAATAAAAGACTAGAAATTACTTGCGACTCTCATAGAAAGAGCAGTGCCACTGAGCAAACCTGCTCATTCCATGGGTTGTTTTCAAGTCTAGTTGTTAAGGCATTCATGGAGAACGCATCCTTCTTACCGTGTGTTATATGCAGCTTATCATGCTATAAGTGTAGGAAGAAGTCACTGCCGGAGTTAACTCATTAACTATTTTTTTAATTGCATATTAGATTCTTCAACTATAATGAAACTCCATATGCTATATTTAAGTGAAACAAAAATACATAAAATCATTGCCTGCCCTTGAGGAAGTCATACTCTAATCTGGCTCCTCTGGATATTTAACATTTCATTTATAAAATATAATAAGAGGATTCAAGACCCAGGAACAGTGATTTAGATTTCACCAGCTCACGGGTTCAACTAATGAAAAGCCATTCCAAGTGGAAGGACCAGTTAATGTAAGGGCCTATAAGATCATGGTTCCATAAAATAATTTTAAGAAGTATTTTGTCAGGAACTTGGAATCTACAGGTCTTCATCCAAAGCTTACTCCTTACTTAGTGCAAAGAACTCCACAAGTAACAGTAAACACCCCGGAATCATCGAACGTAACAAGCATGCTAACCACAAGGCCTGTTTGGGATCAACATGGTACTGGATATCAACTTGGGCCAGTGTATCTAATTACCAAAGAACTTGGGAATACAGCATAATGGCAGAGAAGTGTGGGAGTCCAGAGTCATAGCAGGAAAAAAAAAATTAAGGCCTTCCAAAAAAATTTTGGAATCTCTTCTCTGACTTACTTAAAAGCTCCTGTGGGTTTTAGGGGGGATGGGTCAGGTTTTCCTTGAGGCATCTTAAACCCTCTGTTCACCAATGAGTACTCATCCCCAGGGTCTGGGAACTTAGTTGTAAAGTAATGTCCCTTTCTCACAGTTGTTTTCAAAGCCCAGTATAAATTGAAATCATCTAGGCGGTGCCAGGGCTTCACCTCTAGTGATTCTGATTTTCTAAAACTTTTGTGTCCTTGAAAGAGGGTATACTTGAGAAGTGGTTAGCAGAGTACTTACCGGGTGCTCAGTAAATGCAAGTTATGATTATTATAATTACTGTGGTTATTAGGGTTAACAACTCCTGAAGATGATTTTGATGCAACTCGTGTCCAGGAATCACTGTATCGGAGTACAAAAGATCAACACTGTCATCCTGCAATTCGCCTGGAGTTCACACGCAGGGATGTGGAGGACTGAAGACCACAAGTCATGGCTGGATGCAGTGTGTTTCTGTTTTGCTGTGTGATTGTTAAATATATGTATACGAGAATCTCAGACAGCTATTTCTGTGACTCCAAGGCAAACCCAGTGATGTTGCACGTTGCCATTTTCCCCAACATTACTTGCGTTCTTAAATTTCAGTGTCTTCTAAGGACAGCAGTGATGCTCATTTCGACCTCGCTTCACCTATGATGTGCTATTTGGGGGTTGAGAATAAAGGAGGAGGGTGAAAAATATCTAGAGCTCAACCATTCAAAACTGGACTAGACGTTTACAGTTTGACACTAAAAGCACCATATTTTTTTTTTTTTCAACATTCCTCTGGCTATTTGGGGTCTTTTCTGGTTCCATACAAACTTTAGGATTATTTGTTCCATTTCTTTGAATAAAGTTGACAGTATTTTGATAGGGATTGCATTGAATGTGTAGATTGCTCTAGGTAGCATATACATTTTCACAATATTTGTTCTTCCAATCCATGAGCATGGAACATTTTTCCATTTCTTTGTGTCTTCTTCAGTCTCTTTCATGAGTATTTTATAGTTTTCTGAGTACAGATTCTTTGCCTCTTTGGTTAGATTTATTCCTAGGTATCTTATGGTTTTGGGTGCAATTGTAAATGGGATCGACTCCTTAATTTCTCATTCTTCTGTCTTGTTGTTGGTGTATATAAATGCAACTGATTTCTATGCATTGATTTTATATCCTGCCACTTTACTGAATTCCTGTATGAACTCTAGCAGTTTTGGGGTGGAGTCTTTTGGGTTTTCCACATAAAGTATCATATCATCTGCATAGCCAAACTATGGAAAGGGCCAAGATATCCATCAACAGATGAATGGATAAAGAAGATGTGGTGTATATACCCAATGGAATATTATGCAGCCATCAAAAAAATGAAATCTTGCTGTTTTCTACAATGTGGATGGAGCTAGAGGGTATTACGCTAAGCAAAATAAGTCAATCAGAGAAAGACATGTATCATATGATCTCACTGATATGAGGAATTCTTAATCTCAGGAAACAAACTGAGGGTTGCTGGAGTGGTGGGGGGTGGGAGGGATGGGGTGGCTGGGTGATAGACATTGAGGAGGGTATGTGCTATGGTAAGTGCTGTGAATTGTGTAAGACTATTGAATCCCAGACCTGTACCTCTGAAACAAATAATACATTATATGTTAAAAAAAAGAAAGAAGAAGAAGATAGTAGGAAGGGAAAAATGGAGGGGGGGATATGAGAGGGGGAGACAAACCATGAGAGACTATGGACTCTGAGAAACAAACTGAGGGTTCTAGAGGGGAGGGGGGTGGGGGGCCATGGGTTAGCCTGGTGAGGGGTATTAAAGAGGGCATGTATTGAATGGAGCACTGGGTGTTATATGCAAACAATGAATCATGGAACACTACATCAAAAACTAATGATGTAATGTATGGTGATTAACAGAACATAATAAAATAAAATTTAAAAAAATTTTTAAATTTAAAATAATTAAAAAAAATAAAAGCACCGTATTTTAACCCTTGCCTACTTAACTGATTTGGTTCACACACCTTCAGAGATCATATGTAGCTCGTAACATGTCCCTCTTTCTGTGCATTCCTGGACTCAGTGGAGGCCACAACATTTAAGCTGATATTGCCTAGAACATGAAATTGAAGTTGCTGTATATTTTTCCAAAATGGCTGGTAGAAATCAGTTTCTAAAACCTTGCTGATTCTCTCACCATCTTCAGTTAGTGATGATAAACCATGTCATGTGAAACCTTCAAAATGTTTAAGGATGGAGACAGAAGATGTCCCTTCCAAATTGCTATCAATAAAAGCAATAATAAAGTTGTTATTAAAAGCTCACAGTGCATCAGGGAGTAAGAGTAAAGAGTTAGTAAATCTGTCAAATGTTCATTATTCTGGACTCCTGCTTAAGAATGTTCTCAGATCCCAACATGGCACTGCTGTGTGTGATATCCCCGGGCAAGTGCATAAAATAACAGTGGTAATGAGGTGTGTAGAAATGTGCTTATCTCTTTTCACCCATCATCCTGGAGCTGGGATAACATGGACTAAATGAAAAAGCAATCTTTAGGAGGTTAACATATCCCAGATACAAAGTTACTGAACCCTTTGGAAGGGTTTGTTTGAAGAAGTGGCCAAAATTTGGTTCCATGTAGGAAAAAAGTTGCCATCCTCCCATCTGCCTCCCCGGCTCCCCAAACACCACCTCCAGCCCGCTCTCTTCAGGATAAATCAATTTGTCAGAGCAACTGAGCACCTATGTGGGGGGATGTTCCTGGTAATTAAGGTTTATAACAGCAGCTGTTTTTGAATCTTGGCTTTTAACCTTATGTTGGTGGGGGAAGCCATCCTTAAAACATCTGGGTGCCTTGCTGAAACAATAGCTTAGCTTCTGCAGTAATCTTGTATAATTTCTGGTGAATAGTAGGGTACATTTAAACAGTTCTAATGGAGTGAACAATACTGTTTTAAAGGGCTTTGATCATTACTTATCTTTCAGCTGATTATAGGAATCTTGTTGGAAGCGTTCAAAGGATTTTTAATTTTGAATCTCTTTATGTCTTCAACCTAGTGATGACACTAATTTCCCCCATTGCCTGTGAAAGGAAGCTTAGTTTTGTCCTCAGACGTTTTTGTTCCCTCTGTCATGTCTTTTGTGTATGCAGATGGGGCTGATTAATTCCAAGGCCTTTGCCACATTAAAAAATAATTTAAATAACTAGACATGGTAAAGACAACCAAAGTGTTTCTGTTTAAGGAGGAAACTACCAACAATACAAATACATATATTCAATTTTTATTTCTTCTAAACAGAAACAATGGCACTGTTTGCCGTTCATGTACAAATGGAATCTCCATGTCATGGAAATAATAGGATTTTCTGAATTAACCACCTTTCCCTTGTTCTTTTCTTTAATATTCACTAGAAAGGGGGAAAAAACACAATGCTCATTGAACAGATTTGAAATGAGTAGGACTTGCTATAAAAGGAGGCATATGCTCTCATCATCCACCTCTCACCCAACAGGATAATTGTGAAGGAGAAAAAGTCTCAGAAGAAAATGGAGCATTGGTATGTTTTGTAATTGTAACAAAATAAAAACAACGAATTAGAGATCTTACATTAGGTAGTTTTCTTTAACCATGAAAACCTGCCTCCTGTAATATTTAAGCAGGTGTCTACAATTGACTTTCTTTTTTTTTAACATTGTATGTTTTCTGAGATATTTAATGACAATTGTGTGACAACATTGCATACTTTAATACAGCATCTGAATACCAGTGTATGGTAACATTTGTCAATTTTTTGCACTGGTGGGTATCCACATTCACTCCCTTCATCTGACAGCCCCCCTTTTTTGGGGGAGAGGGTATCCCCTGTTTTGTGTGGTCTCAGCAGGAAATCAGCTTCCTGGGTCTGCTGCCCACACCGGGGCCACATTTCCTCTGATCTTAGCCGGGGAAGGGAGGTAAGCTCTTGACTTAAACCCTGCCGATCAGAAGCTTAGTACCAGGACTCTGTGTCTTGAGGCAGTGCCACAAAGATTGTAAAATACTATAGAGCTTAGAGCGACCCTGCAGAGGGAGAAGCAACCACCCACGGGCCGGCCCGAGACCTCACCTGCACTTCCTGCCATCTGGTCCCAAGTCACACCAATTCTTTCCTTTCCCGGCATCTTTCCAGTACATTAATTCACTTAGTTGAGATAGGTAGGTTCAATTTTTGATTTTTATTATGTCAAAACAACAACTCCACAAGTGATATACTTTGGTAGGCGTAGAAACTGGGCTATTTTAATAGGATTTCTTTTCATTAGCTAGTTGTTTTATGATTGCATATTGAAAGTATTATTTATGATACAAATTAGTAAAGTAGAAGAACATAATAAAAATATAGAAAAACAGTTAAAAACAATAAATCCTTCAGATCTACTCTAGGCAAATCTGGACAACAGCATTATCATTAAACTCCTTCATGTGATGTAGCAAATAGAATGGAACTCAGAGCTGAGAAGAGGCCAAACAGGAGCTCCCAAGGAGAACTCAGCTCAGGTCTAAGAGCCGAAAGTGAACAGATGTGGGTCTGATGTGGGAACTGATGTGGGTCTTTCCTTCTAGAAGTGTGATCTGTAGACCAACAGCATCAGTGTCAC
The DNA here is from genome assembly GCF_004348235.1 of Phoca vitulina. Lineage (NCBI taxonomy): Eukaryota > Metazoa > Chordata > Mammalia > Carnivora > Phocidae > Phoca > Phoca vitulina. The sequence goes on from NW_022589708.1 coordinate 6,767,634, forward strand.
CTGGGACTTGTTAGAAATGCAGACTCTTGGGTCCTACTCCGGACCCGTCGAACCCATAGCTGTACTTTAACAAGATGCCCATTTGTATGGATGTTAAAGTCTGAAATGAAGGTATGGATCATGTCGTACACATGAGATGTGGCCTCTGTGACATGTGACATCTGTCATGTGACAATGACAATGCCCAGGTGAAACTGTAACCCCAAAACCAGCAGGTGCAAAAAATTGTGTAATTGGATCTGAAAACAACTCTAAAATGAAAAGGTGCATCTATACTTTATCAAGTATACGTGTGTGTGTGTGTGTGTGTGTGTGTGTGTGTGTCTGGCTCCTTAGGAATACTTTAAATTCCTTAATATTCAAATTCTGCATCATTGGCTAATTAAGAATTATAGAACTGGAAAGAATAAGAAACAGAAGTATTATGCGATTTTGGATGAGGAAGTCAAGACATTTCCTCCGCATTGGATCAGACGCTTCTCCCAAAGCGTCAGCATTAGTCTCTGTGTACTGACTAGAGCTTCACACAGAAGCTCTTAGTGAAATCCGGAGGACAACTGAAAAATCCCTTCCAATATTTGTGGTGCTCTCAGACATCGGATGTTTATTGATCACGACGGACTCCAGGAAGTTGGTGGATGTTTTTATCTTGTGGCAGAGACAGAAAAAATATGAATTTCAGGTTCCCAACTTGCAAATGCTCTTTTTTGCGGAATGCTTGAATAGGCTGGGGGAGGGAAAGTAATTTTTGAAGAGTTTGTTGGGATCTGGTTGAATAAAATATAATGCTCTCCTGGGTTTATTTTTTTTTTAAGATTTTATTTATTTATTTGAGAGAGAGAGACACAGCGAGAAAGGGACACAAGCAGGGGGAGGGTCAGAGGGAGAAGCAAGCTTCCTGCCGAGCAGGGAGCCCGATGCAGGGCTCCATCCAAGGACCCTGGGACTATGACCTGAGCCGGAGGCAGATGCTTAACGACTGAGCCACCCAGGATCCCCTGCTCTCCTGGGTTTAAATTAAAATTAAAAAGTCAACAACCACGAACCTATAATACACAATGGTGAACTCTTAAGAAATAGTATGCTAGAGGTTTCAGAACATCCCTAGATAAAAAAGGGGGAAAAAATCTGTCTTGGATGGCTCTCCTTTGCAGTTTTCTATTGCTAGAGAATATTGACTCTAACTTGAAAGGAGTGATACATATTTATTATATCTCCATCTCTCACTTATGTTTTTGCAGTGGCTCATACTTTACAAAATGCATTCTCATATAATAACATCTCCTTTGGTCCTAATACAGCCCCATGAACTGAGCCAGCCAGGCATGATGGACATTTTATTTTCCATCACAGACAAAGAGGTAAGGTAGTTGTTTCGCTGGGTTTGAATACTGGCTCTGGAATTTACTGCCCATTAGGAAATGATGTAAAGAGCTTGTCCACTGAACCATTGAAAATTTTTCCCAAGCACTTACCATGTGGCTAGGCCTTCGCTGAGCACTGGACTATGTCCGAGATTCAGACATGGTCCTTGAGCTCCTGGAACCTAGACACACATGTATATGGAGACAAGTTTGCCTTTTTAACCATAGCCTATCAGACTCAAAGTGTGTGTTCTTTATCTTCAATCACACCACCTGTGGCCCCTAGAATATTGTTAATATGGGACACTTCAAAAAAGTATGTTTTGGAGGTTTATATTATATTTCATGTTTTAATCTGGTTTTTCTTTTTAAAGTATTTGACTTCAAAGTAAGTTATTTTTTTTTAATTGAAATAATGCTGCCAACAACCCATTACCTATCCTTAGTGTTCTGTAGTGTCCATTACCTGTCAAGAGAGAAGCATTGAGGTTTGCTCTCATTAATTTTTAAGAGACTGTGCTGGGAGGTTTTCCTCAGAAATAAAGACAAGGCCTTGAGCCTTTCGGTTTGGTGCCTGCCCTGGCTACCTTCTTTATTCTGTGGGCTCCTGATCTTCCCTCTTTTGTGCTCCTGTGCATACTTCCCTCCCCTGCTCCTTGCTGGCTTCAGGCTTGAACTCCGATTTTGGGACCTACGCCCCTCCTTTTCATCAGATTTCATCCACTATGTCAAGGTTGCCTGTCACCGTCATTCTGAAAGCCCCACGTACTGCTCCATGGCATCGTTGAGCATGATTGTAACTTCAGATTTACTGGGTAAGTTGCAGTGCTTATTCTTCACGAGAACAGAAAAAAATTACTTTTATTTCAACATGGATTTCATGGGTCTAGCACATCTCATTTGCTACATATGCGTTGATGGGATTTAGGAGTGATTCATGGCACATCAATGATTTTCTCTCTGTCCTGTTTGGAAAGAATGTTGTAGGATCCATATGTGACACAGTTCATTGTAAGCATGTCAGAGCACACATTATTTTGGAGACAGCATTAGGAAACATCCAGCTGATAGTCCATAAGCTAGTACTTCGATGTGGGATTTAAGTTTTGCTTGTTCATCTGCTTTGAGACTAGAAGTGTATGGAGGAGGGAGTCACTGGTTTCCAAAATATACTTAATTATATATAGGAGGAAATTGACCAAAGTATAGTTTTTTTTTTTGTTTGTTTGTTTTTATTTGAGAGAGAGAGAGAGAGAGAAACAGCATGAGAGGGGATAGGGTCAGAGGGAGAAGCAGGCTCCCCGCTGAGCAGGGAGCCCGATGCGGGACTCGATCCCAGGACCCCGGGATCATGACCTGAGCCGAAGGCAGTCGCTTAACCAACTGAGCCACCCAGGCGCCCCAAAGTATAGTTTTTTTGCAAAGCCTTTTAAAGCATGTATGTCAGAGTGGAGCAATTATAGTTTAATAGTGGTTGGCGAAGGTATTATGAAAAGGGACAAATAGCAAATATTTTAGGTTTTGTGGGCCATCCTGTGTCTGTTGCAGCTACTCTACTTTGCTGATCTACGAAAGAATCCACAAATAACATGGAAACATCAGGTGTGGCTGTGTTCTAATGAAATATTTACAGACACAGGCCGTGAGCAGGTTTGGCCCATGGCTTCTAGCTTTCAGACCCTTTATTGTATTACAGATGCACTTCGGGATCATTTCTTAGGTTATTCGAAAGCTTCAGGGGGTGGGGAAGGCATGGAGGAGTTGCCTCAGTGGGCATTTTGTGCAGCTACTCATATGCTCCCAGCTACTTCGGGTTGTCCACTAAAAACTTGGCTGTGAGCCTTACATAACCTGTGATATTTTTTATAGTGATTCTTGACCATTTTTCTGCCTCCAGAGTAGGAATGTGTGCACCTCAGTCACATTAGTGTCTTCTCTCAGTGGTGAGGCGTCAAAGAGGGTCAGACAATTAAACTAAATTGATCTTAGCAAAATGGTTATTCTTCCATTTTTAATAATCCCAAGACCCACATGTTTTTATTCCTCTGGTGGCTTATTTTTCATTATGTTTATATGTATCTGGCAGTTAAAAATAGCTTGGACTCTTATTTTTTCCCAATACTTTTCATATGATTAACATTTAACAGGAAAGGTATTTCTCATTGCTGTTCACTTGGGGCCGACGCTTGCTACTGTTAGATAAAGGTAGAGCCCTGAGTAAGTTACTAAGGAGCATTCTATGTTGGTATGTATCGGACCTGGGTCCTAAGTTGCCAGTGTTTTATAGTTAATTTCCTTCCTCCATCAAAGGCTAGGACATCTGGGAGGGGGATATGCTCAACTTGTTTTATCTACCTCCTGGATCAGTGAACTAGCCTAGTCATCCTCTTCTTGTGCTGATGGGTGGGAGCACAAAAGAGCATAAATACCCAATAAAGGTGAAAGTATGCCGTTCCTCTGTAGACAGAGAGGAGGACAATTGTGAAAGAATTGAGGAGGGGAAGCCAGAAGGGTGCCTAAGTCTCATGTGTTCTCAGACCGAGTCATGTTGAGAAGAGCAATACGATAATTAAGAGTATGGGATGGGTCTGTTAGCCCCACCATGTTTGTGTGCCCCTAGATCTTTGCTTATCCTCCCCAGGGTTTCTGAAAACTGACTTAAACAGATGATGCAAATTTAATCTCAATAATTGATAATAACCTTAAACTTAAAACCTTAAAATAACCTCAGAATATGTTGTGGCAGTAATAAAAATATGTACAGCATGGTCATAGAGTCGTAAAACATGTGAATTTTTAAGATTTTTTTTTTAATATTGATTGATAGATTGATTTTACAGATTAAAGTCTCTTTGCTTACTTCTAGTGAAATATGCCAGAAGCACAAGCTCATTCACTGAAAATCAGAAAAAAAAAATTACTGAAGTAACACATCAGATACATTTTTATATATTGATAGAAATGCTACATTGATGTACCATGTTCATTAAAATTTTGCATCCAACATCAACCTGCGTTTTCTAAGGAGGTAACACTGAATGTACCATGTAATGTAATAGGACATCAGTGATTGTTTGTCAAGTTAATATACTTTTGTTTCCAGACTTTCTTTATGGTCATCTTGTATAACTTTAAATAGGAATTTTTGTCAATATAACCATATTAATATTTTTTAAAGTTATAAAATTCCTCATGGATAAGAATGATCAAACAAACAGAAATATCAAATAGAATGAGAAATACTGATCTATCGTTCATGATATTTTCAGATACTCACGTGAAGGACAGTTGATATTTTGACTTGACCTGCTCTGGTGGCAAATACACTTAGGTATGTCACCGGTGCCGAGTGAATTAAGTACCTACTCAGTGTGGCACACACAATATTGTGTATCCCACAAACCTTTTCCAGATTCTTCCTTTGTGCCCAGGAACACTGCCTTTCCCAGGCCCGTCCAACTCTGGGGGCTATGTGGTAGTCACGGCCATAGGATGTGGTGGAAGTCCTGGGCATCTCTGCAAGGCCTGTCCCCTGCATTCTCCCTCTTTGGAGGTGGACAATGCAGAGGGTCCACTGGAGGCCTCGGAGGCCCTCAGAGTCAGTGAAGATTATGTCCAGCTGATCTCCTAAGATGGTGCTAGAGCCTTAGCAGACAATGGCCTTCCCTGGGTGGAGCCACTGGGACTTCAGGTGGACAAGTTACTGCACTGCAGTTTGCCTGACCTGATTGATACATCTCAAATAAACACACGAGCGTGGGGAGTATAGGGAGGGCACGGGCAGTGCGTGTGGACTTAGGAAAAGCTTTACGATGAAATGAGATTTGCCATGAGCTTTGAGGATGGAGCTGCAATCAACCAGCTCCTGAATGTTCTCGTACCTGCCTCACGCTTTCATGCCATAAAGCACCGCTCAGAGCTCTGCTGAAGCCAGCTATGCCTTTCCCTATATTTAAATATCAATGCCCTAAAATAAAATGCCAGGGTCTTAGAAAGCCTTCCCTGAAGTCCCAGCAACATTTTTTTTCAGACCAGCCTCGTGTGTCATCTTCATGATTATGGAACTTATTTCATGCATTTTTAATAGTTGTTTACAGTATTATTTTACTGTCTAGCTTGTGATTTCCTTAAGGTTAAAGATCATATCCTTTGTATCGTTCTATGCCCTACAGCACTTAAGAGAACATTTGTACATAGCCATTTCATCATTTATTTACAAACACAAATGTGCACTCTCTATGAGTCACACACCATAATGGGTCTGGGGATCAATACACGTATGCCCAATTGAGCTGAATTGTTAGCGAGATACAGAAAGACATCAGAGGCTGATGGAAGCATTACGAGTATAGGACCAGCATCGTACAGGGACAAGGACTGTGTGTGTCCGCAAGTTCAAGCACAGTTGGAGTGGGAGGCAAGCACAGAGAGAGCTGAGCAGTTTGGAGGAAAGTCTTGAATGCCAAGCCGAGTGCAATTGACTCTACTTAGTGCAGAGAAGTCAACAAAATTCAGTAGCATAACATTTGGCCATCGGAAAACCCACAGAAATAAAATTTGCATATCAAGTTTTAACTCCAAGATGGAATACGTGAAAAATATATGGTGTCTAGTCTCAGATTATTACTCTCTACCAGGGCAATAAGAATAATTCCACAAGCCGACAGTCAGCTGCTAATTAGCTAGTTGTTTTTTTTTTCCTCGAAGATTTCCTAGATCTCCAATTGGGCAAAATGGTATCTACAGAGGTTAAAGAGTATTGGAATTAAAAAGACACCAACTTTCAATGGATTAAGGAGAATTGTGCCCCACAGGTGGACTGCGAGGACGTTCCTAGCTCGCTGCCTGATGGACTTGTACTGCTGGAGACTTCAATTACCACCCTGCCAGGCCCTCTGCAGGGATGTGAGTTTGCCTTCTTCCGGGCGTGTTTCACGGTGCATGGTGCTGGCAGTCCTTGTGAGTCCCTAAGGAAACATAATACCTGCATCGTGGAGAGCTATGGGATTTACGCTCCCCCCGATCGGCTTCAGATCCAAACCTAACTGTTATTTTTACAGGAGACAATTGTGATTTTAACTGGACATGTCATTATCAGGACCACTATGAGACAGTGGTCAAAGGGAAGCCTTTGGAAAGAAAGTGTTCCTTGAGGTAACATGAAAATTTTCAGGTAAATTGATTGTATATCATTTTTATGCAAACATGTGAGGGCTTTTTAATGTATCGTGTATCTGCAAAAAAGTAGTTAAGAGAATCATTTAATCCTGTAGGTGTTATCTCTATTACCAGCTTATTCCTTAAGCAAGATTCAGCCTACGTCCCCCTACAAGCTGGGGAAGCCAAAAACTCTTCCCACTTGAGCATGTGCTTCAGGAACACAGTATGTCATCTTGATATAATAAAGCCGTGGCCTCTTGGAGACTTCTCTGCAATGGGCAGTTGCTTTGTTTCGAGGGGCACGTGATGCAGGGGTAGAGCTGACACCACTCTATGCTTTACCATTACCCCGGATTCTTCTCCTTTAAGCACATGAAACCAAAGCCTCTTACTTGTCTCTTAGAGGGAAAAAGAAAAGCAAAACTTTTGGTGTTATTCAGTTATGTTGTTGTTGTTGTTGTTGTTGTTATGGGATGCAAGTGGAATGACGAAGCGTGATTGTATGTGGGTCCAGCATCTTCTAGGGGAAATGTTACCAGGAAAATGTTACCCTTTGCTACATGGGGGTGAAAAAGCTCACTTTTCCTGTGCTCAGATCATTTAGTCATAAATAAGCAGGAGGTGGGTAGTATCCCAAGCTGGCTGGGTTCGTCTGCTCAATAACAGGGATACTATACCTACAAGGACAGGCCTGCCTTCTCAGTGAAGATGTAACATGTGTGTCCTAAGACCATGCCCCTGGAATTCCTTAGCTCCAAATCTCAGTCCGCTGAGATCCAATTGCATTGTGCTTTCCTACTAACCTCGACCCTCGTTCTGCCTTTCGTGGTAGCTCCCACATCTTTCTACTTCTCTTCTTTGGGGAGCTGGCCACTTGCCATGCCACTCCAAATGAGTTCCCAGTTTGGTTCTCGTATTCTACTCTTGGCAACCCACCTTCATTGCTGACCACCACATTTGATCTGTTTTCCTTGGCAAGGGCTCCAGTGAGAAAAAAGAAAGCTAAGAGAGAGGGGTCTTCCCCATTAAGAAAAAGAGATCTCAAAGAGCAGTTTAGCAGTTTGTGTGGGGAACTTTATGTTATTATATATGATTTAGTTGTGATGAGAGTCGAGATGAAACATTTAGAAAGTTTTACCCGAAGTGTCATTTATTTCCATCTTTGGGGAACTAAAAATTGGGTTTAGGATTTTCCAGTTCCAGAGCCTTGCCTGTTAATCAGTAATTCACATGACCATATATATCCAGTTGTTCCTTTTTAAAGACATGTATTGAGCACCTATTATAGGCAAGGCTCTGGGGGTAAAAATTCAAATGTTATGATCTCATTCTTGGGTTGGATTTCATACTGTGTAGAGGGTAACATACTTCATGAAAGACCTTGCAACGTAAGGAGAAGACCATTTTTTATTATAGAACCTTAAGTCATTATCTGTGAGCCCTCCGAGTGTAGAATCAATGACTCTGTGAAGGTCCAGAGCATCCGAGTGCCCAGGACCGACAAGAAAAGGCAGCACCCCACTGGGTCTCATCCACAAGTGAGGAAAAGTGCATGGTCCCCAGCTCACTGCAGTGAGAACTCTAGCTGAGTGGAGAGGCACAATGATGACTCAGAGGATCCTCGAAATCCCTTCTGAGAAAATCAAATATATCTGAACCTCTTTTCATGTGGGTTTGTTGGTGCCAAGCCAATGGGTTGCCCATGAGGAAACTTTCTCGACTTAGAACATGTCAGCACAGTGAATTAATCTAAATTATTTGCACTAAGGACATCACGAACATGTATGGTCCACATAGAAATCCCTAGTACGATGTGACATGGCTGATAATGAACCATTTAGAAATACAGGAACAGAAGGATAGTTACATAGCTTGTGTTTCCCAAACTGGACTGGCCCATGGGGCAAACATAGTATCCAATATCATTTTTCCAGCTCTGGGATCTGTGCTGCTGGAATTCTGGGTTCCTTCAAAATCCTTTCGGATAGTTTTGGAAGCCTCCTCCTTAGAATATGTGTGTTTGAGAGGTCTCTTCAGTGCTCCGCTAGCTCGTTTTCTCTTGTTTTCTGTTTTGCGTTTCCTATTTTCCCTCGCTCCTTCTGAATCACTGTTATAATGTGTGCTCTTCATTCTGAAGCCTGAGTTGGAAGCCGTGCCACTAATATCTACCAATTATGCCTTTGCCACTGTGCGGTCCGACAAAAGAGGCACCATTGCCAATACCCAGCCTAATTATGGCTGCCGCTGTCCATAGGAGACTTGTTAATGCCCCCTGATAGCTGTTCTGAGGCTTCTCGTGTCTGATGTGCGGATCTGAAGCCTCTCCTGCCGATGCCAAAACGGTCGCTGCCAGGATCACAGGCATTGTCTCTTGCGTTACAAACACATCTGGCAGTAATACAGCCAACGCGTTCAGGGTCCCAAGGAGGTTTTTGTATCGCCTCTTTAGTTTCCACTCTCTTTCTTTACACCTCTATAATAAGCTGAATAACGTCCCCCGAAGAGCTCAAACCCTCATCCCTTGAACCTGCAAATGGTACCTTATTTGGAAAAAGGGTCCTTGCGGATGTGATGAGGCATCTTGAGATGGGGAGATGAGCCGCGATTATCCAGTGAGGTCCTTAATGCTATCACCTAGGAGATGCAGAGGAGAAGATGATGTGGACACAGAGGTTCGGACTGTCAGCAGCCCCCGGAAGCGGGAAGAAGCAAGGGGCAGATTCTCCCTGGAGCCTCCGGAAGGAGTGTTGGCTTTGTGAAATCATGATTTCAGCTCAGAGATGCTGATTTTTGGACTTCCGACCCCCAGACTCTGGAAGAGGAAATTTCTGTTGTTTTAAGCCCCCAGGTTTGTGGGGATTATCACAGTAGCCACAGGAAGCTAACAGGAGCACTGTCCGCTGGGGCTCGGCACAGATGCAGGGGGCAGGACCGGGGAGAATGCATGCTGGGGAAGGTGGGGACCTCTGAGAAACTTAGGTACCAAGTAGGAAAGGAAAAGACACACTTCTCGCTTCTGTTGTGAACTGGAAGTTATTCTAGAATTAAATTTGAGCCTAATAAGGTGAGCACTCAGAAAATTTTCAAAATATCACCAAATATAAATGATGGGCGTTGAATTTGAGCACATACAGTCCTATTTGTATTGCCTCCCAAAAATTATCTCTAGAAATTCAAATGTAAACAAGAAAAGTACACAAGCAATGCACATGCACAAATGTTGTATGGGAATCAGCCGGGGAAATTATGATTATCTCTGTTGACCTGAGAATGTTTATTTTGAAACTTAAAAATGATCTGTGTTTTTCTTTTCTTTTTTTGGGGGGGACAAAACAATATTTTTAGGAAGCTAACCCTGAAAACCATCTCAGTTCCATATGAGCAGATGCTGTTGGCATCAGTCAGGATACTCGCTGACTGCAGAGTGCTGGACTCCACGCCAGCCACGTGAAGGGCGAGGCCTTCGGCGACTTTGTCAAAATGGATGTATAGATAAAAATTTTGCAAAAGGGAAGGGAAGTTTGAAAAGAAAAAACAGAGAGAGAGAGTGAAAAACAATAAGATCAGAGTTATTCCTCTACAAGATCATTGGTCCTTTGCAAGATGGGGCCTGGCCAATGCTTAGAACTCAGAATGATTTTATGAGTGTGCGTGGCTCAGCCAGAGTGGGACCAGGGGCCTCGTCCTCACTGTGCTTCTGTTCTTAAGGGATTCCTGTGTAAGAGTCATCTGGGAAAATGTCTCTGGTAGTTAGCCGCGGCCATGAGGCATTGCTGTTTTAAGAACACCTTCTCCAGTGTCTGCAGAACAAACGGGAGGCTTTCTGGGTGTGGTACTAAACTCCGGATGAAGGGATGGCTGACCTAGATGTCGCCTGTTGGCCCCCGTCGCCCAGTCCAGAGGTTGAACTGTGAAGGAGCAGGTTCTCACCACTCAGAGGGCAGGAGCTGAACAGAAATGGGCCCAGACCCAGCTCGCCTCGGGGTGTGTGGGGACGGGAGAGATGGGGAAGAGTGTCTTCAGCTCTGCTAGTTTTGTTATAGTGCTCCTGCCCACCCCCCGCCCCAAATTCCGGCATCAGATCCACTGATCAGTTCAGGGGGAAATTTTGAGATTTTTCAGCGAACATACAAATAATGGAAAGTATGGATACCATGAATAACAGAAAAAGTGACTGGGGGAAAACATTGCAAGAGAATGTTGACGGCCTGTTTTATGCCAAGTACACAGAACAGCCAGGGAGGGGCTGCAGGCTCTGTGATGCTCAATCCTAAGGAAATATCATTACTTCTGCACTCTAAATGGCAGTAGAAGAGAGTCACAGACTGGGGAATTGTGAGACTCGAAGTGGCTAGTATTTGCCCATTTGAGTTTATTCTAAGTGTTGTTTTTTAGATATAGTGGTGGATGCTAGAGCTGGTCACCACTTTGCAGGAGTCTCTTCTGATTGTACTTGCACATGGGAAGTTGGGGACCCTCTGGGCCATCCAAAGGAAAAACTGAGTCTTGAGTTGAGAAGGGTGACAGCCTCTTAGCAGCCTCTGGGCTCTTGGGCCCTGGCTGACCCTGACAGCAAGGAGACTCATTCAGATTGCTAAGGCCCCCAGGGAAATGGGTAAAAAGACCCAAAAAAAGAAATGAAATACCTTATTTTCTGTGATCAGTCTATTCTCTGCTGACTGCAGTAAAGGGAAGTATCCCTGGGGAGCCCATGGAGAAACTCGCAATTTCCCCCTCCTGTCTCCAGGGGACCCTTACTCTTCAACAGTTGGGAATGTAATTCATTTCAGAATATGAGCAACTTGCGGCACCAAACTGTGGCTCTAAGAAAGTCAAAGGTGGTGAATGTCTGGTTTAATTTCATATTATGCACATGAAAAGCCAATCTTTGTGCAGACACACAGCATCAAAAAATCCAACATCTTGTGATGAAAAGCAAGCCAAGCTTCTCTTTAAAAATTTCATTAAGTCCATGAAATCTGTGTGCAAATGCTTGAAGGAGGGACCAGGGAATGGCGCAGGGTTCACAGCAGGCCGAGGCTCCAAGTCATTTATTGTCACAGTGGCATTGAGCTATGTGGAAGACAAATGTTTGGCGTCTTCTATACTAAAAAACACTAAGTTACCCTTAGAGGCTGCTCATTAGATATGTACAGAGTGCTCACTGATTGAGAAAAATATGGATAGAATTTATGTAAGTCTCGACACCTAAAAGATGCTATTCAAGCAAAAGTTCCAGTTTGGTCAGCCTGAGAGTAGATCTTAGAAACAAGAATAATACTTGAGGGGCACCTGGGTAGCTCAGTTGGTTAAGTGTCTGACTCTTGAGTTGGGCTCAGGTCATGGTCTCAAGGTATGAGATTGAGCCTCAAGTCTCCTTGAGATTCTCTCTCCCTCTCCCTCTGTCCCTCCCCTCCACCTGTGCGCTCTCTCTAAATAAATAATAAACTCTTTAAAAAACAAAAAAAATAATACTTGAGTGCCTGCATTTACTTCCTGCTTAATGACTTAGAGTAGAAGGAAAAACCAAAAGCCATTTTTTACATTTGAGAATGACTAAGAGTGAGATTCCTAGAGCACAGATGAAATAGTTCATGTTTGAAATGTAAATTTTCTCTTGGAAGGTAAGTAGGTATAGATATTCTTCTAATTCAGCCTTCCTTAGTTTGGAAATGTCTTAGCTCCTGCCCTGATTGTTCACTATTACAGTAAACATTTACTGAGCATCTACTACATTCCAGATGCTGAACAGATGGTACATTTGGCATGGGGCTATCTATTCAGGTGAGGAAGAAGAAGCACATGCCTTCACGGGAGTCACTGTCACTTAGGGACAAGACTGTAATGACATGTAATTAATCACAGGGCAGATGGGGGTGGAAACGGCGAGAAAGCACACATCAGTGCTTGGGTATGCAGAGGAAACCATGGTTTTAGAGAAGAGGAAAACCTGCTGGTGAGCCTTGAACATTGCTTCCAGGAGAGGGTCTAGGGGCTGCGAGGGGCATTGAGCAGGAAAGACACATATGAAGGTGCCGAGGAAGATGGGCATGTTTGTGACTACAGGTAGTTAGGTTTGTTTCAGTGAGAAAATGGGACAGCACCTGTTGTTGTTTATAGATATATGAAGAAGGCAGATGAGGCTTAAGTTATAGTATGAGAATCCAACATTGTATAAGTAAAAATTTCCTACAAATGAAAACAGAGAATAAAAGTGCTTTACACAGGGACTATTGTTGTGTAAGTTCTTATGTTCCTGTTTGATACTTGATACCTGAAATTTCCTTCCATCTGTACTTTTTTTTACTATTTTCCTTCCACAAAAGAGAGGCCAGGACCAAAGTAGGGCCTAGAAATACTTATGTGAGCTGTGTATCCACCACCCCAAATCGTACAGCAATTGTATTATGCTGTGGGTAAAATGTGAAATTTATTCTTAACAGCAAACATTTATTTCACTTGGTTTAGTGCAATTTCTGTATAACTTTTTCTAAAGTGCAGTATATACGTGTTAAGATGATGTAAATGGTAAATTTAATTAATTCAAGTAGATCTTCATTTGATCAAAGTATTACTTTTTTTTTTATAGAAACAGACGAGTGTCCTAAAACTCCGTGTTGTTTTTGAAACAAACGTTTTGCATTTTGGGGGAATTAAAAATCACACTTTGGCAAAAATAAAAACAGCCCCTAAACTCTTTAAATGTTTGCCTCCACATTTTTGAAAGAATTCCAAACATGGCAAAGGACATTCTCCCAAATAGAGGGAATGTGCTGGTATGTTTTCCATTAACATTATTGGGCTCTCATAGCTAACACCCTGCTTAATACCTTAGATGTGTTTTCTTATTTATGACCCACACAATTATTTACCTCTTGTAGTTCTTCCCATTTTGGCAAAAGGTCTTATAAAGCTGGTAGCTTCATCTGATCATAAGTAGCTGTGATAGCAAATAACAGCTTCTTTTTAAACTCATTAGGTGAGGGAAAAATATTTCCAAGCACTCAATTTAATGGAAGCTATACCCACCACAAATTGCAATGGTCTGCATCATTTGAGGGTTTAATTGTTGGCATCCAGAGTTTGAGATGCAAATTCTCTTTCTAGCCCAATGCCAGGCACCACACCAATCCTGGTTCTATCATACGGTGGCTTCTCCACACAATCTGAGCTCTGGGGCTCAGGCAGGGCAAGGGAGTCAGGGAGGATTTCTCAAAAATTCAACAAGACACATTTTTTATTTGAGGGAGGGGTGATGGAAAAACCACCAGGGCTCCAACTGCACACACTTTCACGACCAGCTATGTAGAAGGAAGAGAAAGGAAAGAAAGAAGACAGAAAGTCAGTGGTCCATGTGCTGGTGAAGCATGTCTCACCTTCTTCGGTCAGGAGTGTGCATCTCTGCCTCTGCCCCGATCTTCAAGGAGAATGTAGAGCATTACATACAATTCATGAATGTTTCTATTCTCAGGGTGAAGGGGAAGATGTTTGATTAGGAAAGGATTTCTGGTCCCACAACTAGGTATATTAGAATGTCATTTTCCATTAACTCCCTCCTCCAAATAATAACTTTCAAAATGGTGAATTGCAGATTGTGTTTCTTTTCAGTGGGAGCTCAACATTTGGGTTGGGTGAAAACAGCCACGATTAGACACACATGTAGAGAAGTCTCAGCTCATGCAATTCTAGCCACAGAACAATGGCACCATGCTTCCTTTAAAGGATTTGATTGCTGCTCCAGCTACTGCTCAGGCTGAGGATGGTTTCCTCCTCCTTTTTTATTTATACAAGGGCTCTGTAATATCCATTGTTTTTCTGCAGACTGTTTGTAAGGTGGTTTGGCTAATAGCCAACTTTCGTACAAAACTTACTGTTCTTAAGCACAGTACTTGTATTAGCTAATTTAACCTTACCCACTGTAAGTAGTTTCTTTTATTAACCCTTCTATAGATCAGAAAACTGATGCATAAAATAACATCACAGTAGGTAATCTAACCAGGATTGGAGATAGTTTTAATTGATAGGGTTTTGATTAGCCCAATACATGCTTTAAGAAGTTTTAAGTCATTTGAGATCTTCATTTACATCTTATATAATAAATATAATAGCTATAATATATATATAATATAAAATAAATATAATATAATAAAATGTGCCATTATTTTAGTAAGATGATGCTATTGGCCTATTGCCCATTGTTGTATAGAATATATTTTTAGTTATTCTGCTGGCAATGATGATTTTTCTTTCACTAATCCATTCATATCTTATCAGGTGTCCTTGTGATCCAATTTGGGATCCATCCATTGATTCGGATTTGGGACAAACTTCCTCTTATTAGGAAATTAGTACTTGATCTTGGGTCAAATTACATCATACTTTAAACAATTATATTAGACATTGTCATAAAGATTGCTATATTTTAATTAACAGGGCAGAGTTGGAGCACATTTTTGCTTTGCTGTTTTTCCCTTCTGTTTCTGGAACTAATCTTCCCCACACTTTAAGTTCTAGTAATTGAAATATTCGAATCTGGTTGCATGTGAAACTCAGAGCGGTAACCAGCATAACTGAAGCAAGCACTTAGACCAGGTAGGTAAACATCCACTTTCCATTTGAGTTGTGGATGAATAGTGCTTCGAGGCATTCACTTCTCCACTTAGCATTTCTGTCTATTCTTTCTTCATATGGACAAAAATTGCCCACATTTTTTCCTTGTATATTTCTAAAACCTAAGCCCATAGGTGCACTTACAGCGTTTGAAGAGCTAGCACAGAAAAAATATAGTGTGCTGGGAAAAACAGGTTGACTCGGAATCAGCAGATTCTAGTGAGAGCTATTCCTCAGGCAAGGGGAAAGGAAAGAGCACCGAGCAGTGGGGATCTATGGCTTCTTGTTGGTGGCCAAGGAGGATCGTGAATAGGTAATCGGAGCAGGCAGGACCTCACAAAAAGCTTTTGGCCCCCAGTATGGCACAGAAAGAGACAAAAGCTGTAAGACATCAGGGAAACATAAGGTAAGGGAAAGTGAATATTATTGTGATATTATTCTGAACAGGACACCCATGACCACAGTCCTCCCCTGCCTGTGGGCTAAAACACACACACACACACACACACACACACACACACAAACTTTTGCATTTTATAAGACTCTGAAATTAAGAACAGTACTTGATGAACCTCAAAATTAAATCGATTCAATAGAAAACAGACAAATGGAATATTCTTATACGTTTATGATTTGGACTGAGATTCACAGCCTCCACATGCTATTTTAATATACTAGGTCTTTAGGGGTGATGAATGAGAGCAATTTAGCTATCATTTACCAGCATTTGGATTATCTGAAGCAAGCCTTTAATTTTAGAGTAGTTGCATAACCTACCACTGATTCTGATCTCCCTAAAAGGTCTTAGGCAGTTTAGCATTAAAATAAATGTAATTTAGCAGTTAGGAGCACTACAATATAATTCCATGATATATTCAATTATAAGTGTCAATGCATGTGAATTAATTGTTTCCCTTCTCATTAATAGTGTGTTGGTTATAGATTCTTGACTTTGATGACTTGAGTCCTATTGAGAAAATGTTTTTTCGTTCTCTCAGGAGGGCATCTCTGAGATAATAGTGCTAATATGAATCTGGGCAACAAGCTGGTAGAGAAATGCTTTTCCTCTGGGCTCTATTATAGCCACTTCAGAATAAGTATTAAAATAAAAAAAGTAACTCCAAAATAAAAATATAAAATAAAAAGTAGGAAGTGGTAAAACTACCAGAATAAAAGACAAAGAAAACAACCAGTGTCCTTGGATGATCATCTTAAAAATCCCAACTCTCAAGGACCTGGAAAAAAGGGAAAGAGGGTTTGAATCTTACCTAAAGAAGAAGAAACCATTGCTAGAAGCCACACAGGGCTCCTGGCAACCAAATATGTCTTAGCTCATTCTGCAAATATTTCCTGGGCATCTTTTAGGTGCTTTACTCAGTGCTAGATCCTGGAGATGTCAACATTAAAGGGCATGATATCAAGCCAGAGGTCTTCAAACAATGACTAGCATACTATAGGCAGTTGATAAACAAATAATGTCAATATATTTAGCAATACTATGTGTTTGAGTAGAATAAGTATATACAACATATTCAAATAGGGTGAGTATAATCAGTGATAGTATTTCTAGCAAAACTGATATTCAGTATGAAAGGAGAGAAGAAAGGCAACCTAACTGTAACTGACTTAGACTGGGCTTAGAGTAGCTTGCTCAGTTTTGAAAAGAGAAGATTTAAAAATAAGTAATTTCCAGGTGAATATTCAAAGAAGAAGAACGGAAAGGGAGAGAGAAAGCATAGTGGGTATTGGGAACCACAGAGTTTGGAGTTATGCTGGATGAAGAAGGAGCAGGCGCCGTGGGGTTTCCTGAGGATGCCCTGGTTCCCATGCCCAGTTCCGCTTGGTAAGAGAGGCTCCGTCGATGCACAGGTATTCTTATGGGAATTGGGAAGTACTAATGCAGTAGCATCCATAATGACAAACAGAAGTAACCAGCCTCCCTCGTACCTACTGAGAAACGAGTGAAGTTACACCCGTAACAAGGACATGGAATATGCACAAGGAAGTTGGTTAGAAAGCAAGAACATTGGGCCATATCTATGCCCTTTCTCCATCTAGCAAGACAGACTGTTCTTTATAGAAGATGATGCCTAAGGCTCAGATGCCCTTGATGGGAACTCAGGCAGCCTCTAATTGGCTTCAGGGGAGGAAAGAGGGTGACCAGAAGTCCCTCTCCTTCCTTTGCTTTTATGTTGGTTTTAGTATGACTCGCGTAATGTAAGCCGTCAAAGTGTAAAAGAAACAGACCTTTAGACCTCACACCAATATGTGGCTACATTTACAGGAAATGGCAATATCCCAAGCTTTAAAAGGTATTTTCTGTGCCTACCTAGGCATTCAGGGAAGAAGCACTTAACAACAAGCTGAAAATAGCAAAATTATTCTATTGGTAAATTCCCAAAGTAATCAACTACAACACAACAACAGAAGCTTCCTTTTTGTCTTAAATTTTTAGTTGTTGTCTTTAAAAGTGAAGTCAAATCAATGCATTACCTATAGTCTAATAGTTTTTGCCTCCAACAGCTATGGAATTAATTAGACCGTGTTGTCTAATCTCCCTTTGAGAGGTATGGCTCTGGCAACTATGATTCATGGAAAAAGTGAATATTCTTTATGTACACGTTATAAAAATAATAATTTTAAGGTTAAGGCTATTTGTTCACTGCTTAGACTGCTCTTGTATTTTTTTTTCAAGTTTCCCCTTTAGCTTGATTTTATCATTTGAATTTGTAATCTGATTAGCACTTAGCACAAATTTTGGGAAAATAAAGTGAAACTATTCTTGCTAACACTCTACAGCTGTTCAAGGGAAAAAAAAAAAAAAGATACTCCACTCGTTACTATTTAAAGGAAATTCCTCTATGCAAGAGTTTCCAATTAGGTTATAGGCCACCTTTTAGATGCTAGAGGAGATGCCTGATTACATCTGCTTCCAAAACAGTGTGGAAATTCTCACAATCCCTTTATTTAAAAAACCTGGCAATCGGATAGGAAACAGCTATGAATTAGGAAAGCAAAGTAATACCATTTAAGATCTAGAATAGTTTGATCTATAAGAGTAGAGGGATCCAGGGTAGGTGAGTAATTGAACTCATTAAAATAGGTATCTAATAACACATTTTTCTGTCGTTCATTAAAAAATATTGTCTGCTTTATTATTTTCCTTCATATAGGAAGGCTTGTTTGCATATGTACTGTAGAGGTTATTTACAAAGCTGTAGATACAGTTTAGGCTTTCTTCTTAAGCATTGTGGTTTCTTAAAAGTCTCAATTATAAAATTTAAAGTACCACTCATAAAGATTAAACAAAATCTTACTGAATTTGGACAAAATATCTCTGCAAGCTATATGCTGCAATACTTTGTGGGATACATGGTAAATAGCCCAAGAACATAGTTAGGGATGTTCAGGTGTTCAGTTTCTTTCTCCTCTTTTTATTTCTCTTCCATTTTCCCCTTTCCTCTGATTTTCTTAATGAGAAAATACAGAAAAAATAAATCAGAATGGGGATGAATAATTTGGATTTTAAGATAGTAAGGTAGAGAAAAAATTAAAACCATTGGTGTTTGAAATAATAAGGCAAAAGATACTATTAAAAGGCAAGAATGTCTATGTCTATATATTTCATGTAAATCTGAGAACAGGAATCTAGATGTATGCATATTTACTTGGCGCACAGCGTATGAATATATAGGTATGCGTATATATTTTTCTGCTTGATGTAGAGCACAAGAATATAAAGTTCTCTGCTATGGACCTCTAGAAATTCTAAGAATCACAGTAACTCACATTATAAATTAAATTTTTCAGTCAAGTAGAATATCTGATGTGATTAAGAATGCATTTTTAGGGGCGCCTGGGTGGCTCAGTCGGTTAAGCGCCTGCCTTAGGCTCAGGGCATGATCCCAGGGTCTTGGGATCTAGTTCCGCATAGAGGTCCCTGCTCAGTGGGGAGTCTGCTTCTTCCTCTGCCTCTCCCCACCATTCCTGCTCTCTCTCTCTCTCAAATAAATAAATAAAATCTTTTAAAAAAAAGAATGCATTTTTAATGTAGATGCACAGTCAGCATTGA
Organism: Phoca vitulina; assembly: GCF_004348235.1. Classification (NCBI taxonomy): domain Eukaryota; kingdom Metazoa; phylum Chordata; class Mammalia; order Carnivora; family Phocidae; genus Phoca; species Phoca vitulina. Next base: position 6,786,840 of record NW_022589708.1, read on the forward strand.
CATGGTAATGAGAAAAACTAACAGCAATGAGCAAAGCTTATTTTCTTCTTACACCTCATATTAACTTCTTTTAACTCTCCTCCAGCAGCTACTGGAGGAAACAACTTTGCAACTTTCTCTCAGGTATTTGTCCCCTATACTTACCAACTGCCACTTAAATGAGTTCAATGATTGGTATCCTTTCCCATCACGTGGAACCTAAGAACATGACAATCGGTAAGCTGACTCTGGACAAGGTTCCTAAGGGAGAGGACCAGCTCTGTGGTCCTCTCATCCACCCGAAGCCCCATTCTTTCTGCCCATGACCTCTGCCTCCAGTGTTACACGAGTGCATTTTGGGGAAGATAACACATGTGACATCATGATATATTATTCTTTTTATGGGAATGTTTCTTTCCGGTTCTTTCTTTTGCCCTCTTGGTTTTAGATTGCTGCTACACAATGCGAATAATGACACAGAAGCACCCTATTTATTTAAAAGGTATCATGTGGTTACGTACATGATCTGTGATAGGGAACTAAGTGATTCTTTCTAGAATTGATTTGAGTGGCCCTCTGAGAGAAATCAGCCAGCCCTCTAGAATGAGCTGCCATAGATACCCTTGTTCCTACTGCCCACACTGATCCATTTAAGTGTTTTATTAATAGTTTATGTGACTCTTTCATGTTTGGTATTAGTGTTTTCATACAATGAAAACTGATAACGCTGTTTTAATTGTGCTCTTGGATTGCTAATTGTTAAAATTGTATTGTGTTTCCTTCAGGTTCAATTCCTTTATGATAATATTGTTATGGCCATCTTTTAATGAGGTCAGATTACTCTCCGGCTGTGTTATCCTTTTCCCTGTCTTTTCTCTCTCTCTATTTAAAGATTTTATTTATTAGACAGAGAGAGAGAGCACAAGCAGGGAGAGTGGGAGAGGGAGAAGCAGGCTCCCCACTGAGCAGGGAGCCAGATGCGGGCCTCGATCCCAGGGCCCTGGGATCATGACCCGAGCCAAAGAGACGCTTAACCAACTGAGCCACCCAGGTGCCCCTCTCTCTTTTCTTTTTTAAAGGCAGTACTTCCTGTTCCTTGATCATTTGTCCTTTACTGTACCATAGTTTTCTATGACACTTATTCCTTCTTTCTTTTTTTTATTTATTTATTTTTTTTTTTTTTTAAAGATTTTATTTATTTATTTCACAGAGAGAGCGAGAGAGCACAAGCAGGGGGAACAGTAGAGGGAGAGGGAGAAGCAGGCTCCATGCCAAGCAGGGAGCCCGATGCGGGGCTCGATCCCAGGACCCTGAGATCATGACCTGAGCTGAAGGCAGACACTTAACCATCTGAGCCACCCAGGCGCCCCTCCTTCTTTCTTAAGACTTTATTTTTTAAGAGCAATTTTGAGTTTCCAACAAAATTAAGAAGGTGCAGAGATTTCCCATGTGCGTGGGCTCCTCCATTATCAACATTATTCACCAGGGTGGAACGTCTTTTACTACAGGATGAACCTACACTGACACTTCACAACTACTCAAAGCTGATAGCTTACCTTAGGATGCACTCCTCTCGCTGTTGTACCTTCTGTGGGTTTGGATATCCCTCATTGTAATATCACACAGAGTACTGTCACTGCCCTAAAACGCCTCTGGGTTCTGCCTCGCCCTTGCTCCCTGCTCTCCTGAAACCACTGATCTTTTTATTGTCTTCCTGGTTTTGCCTTTTCCAGAGTCTCACATCATCAAATAATGCACAACGCGACAGGAAGAGTCTTGATTTTTCATTTTGAGGAAGTAATGAGATTTTAAGTTTAATGCCAAGATAAGTTTGTACTATTCCATTTATATAATTAACTAAGAATCTTATCAAAATACTGATTTGGTATAGATTTTATGCCAAATATTTTAATATTTATTTAGTATAAACAGGAACTCAGACATTCTTAACCCTGCTTTTTTTTGTTGCTGTTGTTAAAAGACCCGCAAAAGCTAAATAGCTTCAGTCTAAATTGATGATCCCCTTCAGGTGAGTTGAAGGCTCTGTCCTTAGAATATTGAAGTTTTAAAATCCTGAAGAGCAATAATTAAACAGTCCTGGTCTTGTGTTCTTAGAGGGTGGGAGCTGGGAGAGGGCAGACAGAAGCACTCTTGAGAAAAGTAAGGTGCGTAGCCGGGACTCATCGCTGATTTGTAAACCTCTGCATTTTCCTGATGATTTGGAGGCTAGGGAAACTTTTGACTGCCTTCCCTTACAAACCAAGACTGGAGGATTGATTCTTACAGGATTTTCATTTTCGAAAAGTACTTGGTCCATTAATTTTTAAACTGCAGCTTCTTACATTTTGGTATCATCTAAAACTGGATTTAACAGTCCTGGAGGTAAAGTTACTCCTGTAATAACAAGAACTCATTTTTAGATGGATGCAGCTTTGGAATGTTCCTACCTACTAAGACTCCCATTACCTTATCTGGGTAACAGTTACTCCTGTTTTGAAGCTCAACTTCTGAGCTGATTGTACTTCAAATCTCCTAGTTTTGTTTTGCTTAAAAGCAAGTATGTATTTCAATGAATTCGGAATTAAAAATATGATTCTGATTTTTCTCTAAGAGATTTTCCAAGCTTTCCAAATGTGAACTTTCCAGCTTTGGCTAATTTTTATCTAAGGAAATACAGGGTGCAAAACTGAAGCAAAATATCATTTTCTGCAAAGTTAAAATCTTGACATATTCTTTCTATTACCTACCTTTCAGGAACATGATAAATGCTCCCAACATGTGAGAGACAACATTTAAGAAAACGCCATTGCCTTAACCATGGCCGATATTTTGAAATAATTCTCAACATTATCTGTCCATGGTGGTTTTCTGCCCTTCAGAACCTCCCCAGACACTCCCCCTGTGATAATTCCCACACTAAGCAGTGCCTGTCTCTGTATTAAATATTTTTGGCAAGGCTTTAAATCTTTCCTTCTTTGGTTTTGGTTGTATGAGATAGAAAAGACCTTGATTTCCACACGTCTATAGTCACTAATGGTAACTGTCTGCTATCAACTTGTTTCACAATCTCAGAGGCATCTCGAATGTAAATAATCAAAAGAGTAAAAGAGGAGTAATAGAATATTTTGTGTCAAAATGTTATGGCTAAGAGATCTAAAAACTGCTCCAAGTATTTGTCATAAATGTAAAAGGGAGATACAAGAACCACTCCAAACTGAAAACAAAAGCTGTCTTCCATACTTGGCCATCATGGCGAGACCCATTTGGTGCGCCTTCCGACATGTGCGCATGTGAAGATCATATGCTGGGCAGATGGACGTCATCCTCGCTTGATGCTTAATGGACCGTGGCACACATGTGATGTATTAGTGTATTCACCTGTACTAATTTTACATGCACAAACATGTGTAGAGCTAAATTGCAAAGAAAGACCACTGCAGAGTTACAACTTTGCTAATAAATGACACATTTGCTAGCAGTTCAGATATTTGCATAGGGATGACAGGAGGAACTATGTTCTGAGGTGCAGATAAAAACTAATTAACCTGGAAGCATAAAGTATGGCCATGTTGGTGGTCTTAAACACTTAAATATAGGTGCTATCTTGTAATTTTAGTTTTAAAACAGATAAAATCTGATCCAAATGTCATTTTTAAATACAATATTTGGAAAGCCTATAAAACACTCTTATCACCACTACCTAAAATATGGTCTTTCCAGTAATTTAAAAATGCTTACTGATGCCAATTTAGTTTTATTTATGTGAAAAAGGGAAACTATATAGAAAAAAAATGCATACTGCAGAAAAAAAAATAACCCACTATTAAGGGCATAGCTAGATTGGGTATGCCAAATCAAATTATGTCTTTTTTTTTTCTTTTTACAAACCATCAAACCAAAACTGTCTTTTTCCCCTTAATATCAGCAAGATTCTGCTACCATGAGACAGCTCCCAGAGGTTCATTGCTATTTTTAATAAATGAAGGAATATTGTGGACGCTGTGTGTATGCTCATTGTAAACCATTTTTGCTGGACTCAGTCTGAACATATAGAAGAATGACACAGAGCAGACCAGGAGACATCTGAAGTGTGTATCAGCCAGGCAGTGATTGCTGGCACTTGCCAAGTATTTAAATTAAATTTGGATATCTATCTCCATGTGTGCTTAGCACATACATAGTTTCCTTAGGCCACAAACTTCTATTTGCTGTTAAGTAAAAACAGTCTCCTTTGTTTCCAGATAAGATACAATGTGTTTTCTTTAGCTCTTTCAAACTTTATTATTAGGCTCTAAAATATAAAAGTTCAATAGTAATCTAAAACAAAAAGTGGGATCAAGAGATTGGTCTTTAGTGCAGAGAATGGTTCTATAGTTGCATAATTATAACTAAAGTTCTAAGTCTGCTTATTTTCCATCAACATACAGATAATATTTCAAGTTTAATTCCCACTGAGGTTTTGCACCTTTTAAAATACTTTAGTATTCGGGGCAGCTGGGTGGCTCAGTCATTAAGCGTCTGCCTTCGGCTCCGGTCATGATCTCAGGGTCCTGGGATCGAGCCCCGCATCGGGCTCCCTGCTCGGTGGGAAGCCTGCTTCTCCCTCTCCCACTCCCCCTGCTTGTGTTCCCTCTCTCTCTGTGTCTCTCTCTGTCAAATAAATAAATAAAATCTTTAAAAAAATACTTTAGTATTTTTTAATACGAAGAGAGTCAACTATGCTAGCTTTTTCTTGTTCTCAGGCAACTTAATTTTCACAAGGGTCCCGAGAGGCATTTGGACTTCTGCTCCAGTCCTGAAGTGAACTAGGGAGTGAAGAAATGGAAGTGTGATCCTTAGAGCTAGCAGTCACAGACTCTTCCAAAGCCAATGTGGGAGAAAGAGAGGTATTTCAGAGGTAGCTGCTCCAACTGCTTTATGATTCTTGAAATCACTAAGTGTTGAGTCATCCATGAGAAAGAAGCCGAAAGGAGCATACAGCTACATAACTTACACTCAAATGATCTTTATTTTTTTTTTAAGATTCTATTTATTTATTTGACAGAAAGAGAGAGAGCGAGAGAGCACAAAGAGGGGGAGGAGCAGAGGGAGAGAGAGACGCAGGATCCCCGCTGAGCAGGGAGCTGACCTGGGGCCCTGAGATCATGACCTGAGTCAAAGGCAGACGCTTAACTGACTGAGCCCCTCAAATGATCTTTTAAAAAAATCGGGACCTATGGGGCGCCTGGGTGGCTCAGTCGTTAAGCGTCTGCCTTTGGCTCAGGTCATGATCCCAGGGTCCTGGGATCGAGCCCCGCATCGGGCTCCCTGCTCCGCGGGAAGCCTGCTTCTCCCTCTCCCACTCCCCCTGCTTGTGTTCCCTCTCTCGCTGTCTCTCTCTGTCAAATAAATAAATAAAATCTTTAAAAAAAAAAAAAAATCGGGACCTAATAATGATGCCCAGAATGGGACGTTTAATGACTATTTTATTTACATCTTAGGTAAGTTTCCTTCTTGCAAGCAATTCAGATAAGGTCCATTTTGGCCACATGCTACTGAATATATTAGAGAGCAAGTGGCAAGTATTGATTCAAGTAGAAAACCATGAATTTAAAAAATGGTGAGATAGTCCATATCTTTTTTTTTTTTTTTAAGATTTTATTTATTTATTTGAGAGAGAGAAAGCATGAGAGGGGGGAGGGTCAGAGAGAAAAGCAGACTCCCTGCCGAGCAGGGAGCCCAATGCGGGACTCGATCCTGGCACTCCAGGATCATGACCTGAGCTGAAGGCAGTCGCTTAACCAACTGAGCCACCCAGGCGCCCGAGATAGTCCATATCTTACACATCTTGTATTCAACTGTATATGTTGGTATATGCTTTCCTGTCCTATCTCTTTCTTTTCTTTTCTTTCTCCCCTTTCATTTTATTATTATTTTCCAAAGCAAGAGATTTCCATTTAAGAATTTGAATGACCAGTGCACCTGTTCCTTAAAACAGACACATTTAGAGATAATATTCCTTCAAAAGCACCTCGTGGCTTTATTGGCATCTTGATTTCATCTGTTGCTTAAAATTGATATCCTATTTCTAAAGTGTTCCCCATCAGGTCATATCCATATATGCAGTTTAACTTTACCACCGTGAATTAAAAACATAGGTTAAACATCCACTTTGTGCAAATCTCAGCGTAAAGCCCAGGTAGACAAAAAAAGATAAATGAAATATAGTCTTAGCCTATGATTTCTGACTCTCTAAAAGATTAACTGATTTTGACCAGCGGTCAAAGAAAGAGAGGCAAATTTCTCTGGGTCGCCACAGCTTCGTGGCAGCGCTAGACATACTGTCAGTGTGACTCGATCCCAAGGAAACCCAGTCCTAATCTGGAAATGGAGAAAGTGAGTTCGAAATAGTCTAGGTTCTGCAGTTTTCATTTGCATCATAGGACTGACAGGAATGCAACCCAGGGGTTCCCAGAGGAAGGCGATTTGGGAACATATGCCATCTAGTAGGTAGAGGCTAGGGATGCTGCTCAGTATCCTGCAATGCACAGGATGGTCCCCCATAACAAAAAATTATCTGGTCCCAAATGTGAACAATGCAGATTACTTCACATGTGATTCAATAAACAGTCTATGATGTAATTTTTATTAATCGATAGCCAAAACACTTAATGAACAACTCTTCAGATTTGTTCCAAAAACTCAATTAGTCAGAATGGCTGAATGGGATTTTGGGTGTCAATAAAGAAATTGTATTAAACCATTTGTCCACTTACTTAAGAGATCATTCAGTAATTCACCATTAAAAATAATGGCGAAAAAACGGAAAAAATGCTGTGAAATGCTGAACCAGTTTGATCGGCGATTCTGTGAAATCATTTCTTTGACTAGTTATTTCGTAATGGTAGAAACATGAGTTTAGATTCAAGGTAACATTGGGAACGTGGCCCCTTGGCTTTGCCTTTCTGAGCCTCCAGGACTCTGTAAAATAGGGCAGTCTTGCAGAGTAGCTGTGACTATGGAAATGAGACTGTGCACGTCAGGACAGATGCTAAGGGGCTAAGAAGAGAGAGCATCATTTTGCTGGCACCAGGAGTGTCAGACTTTTTACGAGTATTACCGTTAGCACTGAGAGTACCCCCTCTCCTGCCATCCTACATACAGGATTCTGTGTGAAGAGTAGGGAAGGGAAGACCTCCTGAGTACACCTCCATCATTTTTTAGCTTTTAGAAGTTAGGAAGTTTTCTTAATCTCTCTTGAAATCTCAATTTTCTCATCTGTAAAACTAACTTTAATACACTTTAATTCATGCACCCAATGTTCAGAGTGTGTTGGAATTCTGTGTATAGAAGGAAGAAAAGTCATTCATATTTTGCACTCTTACCCAAGCATATAGTGTTAGAAAAAAATAAAATATATATGGGGATGGGTAAGGTAATGTTAGGAAAGAATATTGGAAAATTATGAGGGAATCTTCTCTCTTCCTAGCCTACTCCAGTCTAGAAAAATATGTCTAATGAAAATCAATCCATTCTTCTTTGATTGAGATAGTTAATTATCATTGGCCCCTATTGATGATATTTTATTACCATGATCTCATTATCAAAGGGTGGCTCCGATTAAGGTCTTACTTATATTACACTGCTACATAAATTGAATAGGACATAGCTTACTAACATGCGTGTCTAAGTTCATTAAGCCAAAAGAAAAAATATTGCCAGAGTGATAGTCATGTCTGAATTTACCAACGACCTAAATTCCAAGTTCCCTACAATGATCTCCAACATGTTTCGTGTCCCCCATGTCCAAGAAATGCATGTGAGTTTTCTCCAAGTTCAGTTTAGATCCTCCGTTAGAATTCATTCCTGAATTATTTTTTTCCCTACTACATTTTATTTCTCTGCCATTAGGGAAAGTTAAATTAAAAATTTTTGCTGCTTGGGACACCTGGGTGGCTCAGTCTGTTAAGCGTCTGACTCCTGATTTCAGCTCAGGTCATGATCTCAGGATCTTGAGATCAAGCCCCACATGGGGCTTGGCACTCAGTGGGGACTCTGTTTCTCTCTCTCTCCCCTTCTCCCTCTGCTCCTAACCCCACTTGCGCTCTCTCTAAATTAAATAAATAAAATCTTTAAAAAGAACCTTTACTGTTTTATTTTTATTAAAACAGATGCAACTGTTGTCACCTGTTTATGTTAACTAAAATGAAGATTTCATACTTCTAGAAACAAGTGCATCACTGGGAGAATTACGGGAATACTTAGGAATCGGTTAAAAACAATGGCTGTAAATTACTATTTTCCTTATCCTAAATTATCAGTGTTTTTGGATAAATGCTGCTGATTGAATTTCATACAATATCAAAACTGAGTCATGGGAATTTCTCCTCCAAAGGCAACAATTCTCATGACATTGAGTCTCTCCCCTCGTGTGTGCCCTTGTGAGTAATTCCAGAACTTGACTTGGCTACCATTTATGGCATATATCAGAACTGCTCGGACTTGATAAATGAAGTTGGTACCATAAGAAGAATGTAACTTGCTCTGTTCCAGGACTGTTTGGTGAGTTCCTTCATGTTATTTTTAATGGACTTAAAAAAAATGCATTGCTTCATTTTTAAGACCACACTGCCTCTTCACAAGTGCTGTGCTATTTTGTAAAACACCTTTTTAGTTGAGCTGACAAGTTATGTACAGTGAGTGTAGATTCCATGTGTGACTTAAAATAACCGTGAAGACAAATCAACCCTGGGAATTTGGGTCAATAACAAAAGAACCTGTATGAAGCCCACAGTCACAGTGTTTGCTGGTACCAGCAGGAGAAGTAATGTAGTCTTGTTGGTATTAAGCTGGAGTAATGCTTTAAAGTGTGTGGCTGCCTTCTTCCGAGGTAGAATAATCCATAACTCAGCTCTCCAGGGACATCTTCTGTATTACGGCGTATTTCTATATTCAGCAGTAATAAAAGATGTCATTCGGATGACCCGAGGTCTACAATTTCATGCTATGGAAAGAAAAAGCTATCTCCTTCCCTCCACAAGGACCTTCTTCATGGCTAATTAGGGAGCCCTGTCTTTCCATCACAGTTAGCTGCCTGGTCAGACCTCGCAGTAACATTGTCAGAACTTGAATAACATGGATCTTTGGGCTAAAAGAAAACTTTAGAGTTGATTCTTTTACTCTGTTTTTTTTTTCCCCCCTAAATAATCTTGGAAAGATTTGTGTAAATATTCATTTGTAAGTCCCGGTCCCAGGAGCCTATCCGGATTTTACTTGGATGCTCTGTGTTTATTTAGTGCAAAGTAGGAAGCTAGATTTGCTGATATTTTCAATATAAATTCCATTATTCATGGATCTGTTTAGATTTTTTAAATTCATGTGCAGTAAATCTTATTTTTTTGTTTTTTTAAATTAACTAAGATTGGAGTTTTAAATTATTTTCCTTTCAGTTCAAAATACACTTTATTTTTTCCCCTAATGCATTTCTTAAAATTCAGAATATATATATATGATTTTTATTTATTTATTTGTCAGAGAGAGAGAGAGAACAAGCAGGGGGAACAGCAGGCAGAGGGAGAAGCAGGCTCCCTGCTGAGCAAGGAGCCCAATGCAGGACTGGATCCCAGGACCCTGGGACCATGACCTGAGCCAAAGGCAGATGCTTAACCGACTGAGCCACCCAGGTGTCCCAAATTCTGAATGTATTTAAAGAATAGTTTGTTTGTTCTGTCTCTGTCCTGGTGATAAACAGTTATCATATTAAATGTATGGGAAGTAACATGGTTTTTATTTTTATTTATTTTTTTTTTACAGTTTTTTTTTTTTTTTAAGATTTTATTTATTTGACAGAGAGAGACACAGCGAGAGAGGGAACACAAGCAGAGGGAGGGGAGAGGGAGAAGCAGGCTTCCCGTCGAGCAGGGAGCCCGATGCGGGGCTCGATCCCAGGATCCTGGGATCATGACCTGAGCCGAAGGCAGACGCTTAACGACTGAGCCACCCAGGTGCCCCAGTAACATGGTTTTTAGAAAAATGAATATTTTTAATCTGGCCATCAAGAAAGTTTTTAAAAACTGAATTAAGGGGGGCACCTGGGTGGCTCAGTCAGTTAAGCATCTGCCCTCAGCTCAAGTCATGATCTCAGGGTCTGGGGATCAAGCCTCAGGTGGGGCTCTGTGCTCAGTGGGAAGCCAGCTTCTCCCTCTCCCTCTGCCCCTCCCCCAGCTCATGCTCTCTCCGTCTCTCTCAAATAAATAAAATCTTCAAAAAGAATTAAAAAATAAAAAAATAAAACCTGAATGACAAACCAGGTGGAAATACTAATTTAATCAGGGAACATTCTGAAGGGATTTTCATCACAGTAAAACATTTGAGTTTACAATTTTCAAGAGGAGCTCTGAACTGTATGAACTGGTCAAAACTCTACTTGAGTATAATTTATAAAGTTTCATCTTGTTCAACTTCTCATAATAACAGTTTACTACCTGCTGTGAAAGTCAGCCTTTACTTACCTGAATTCTGGGTCATCAAACGATAATCTTAACATTTTTATTGTTATAATTCATATTCTAATATTTAATGAATAAGTTTAAATTTGGACCTCCTAGGCACAGACAAATTTACAGGATTCCCTTGAACAATGGCTGGTGAGACCGAAGACTGAAGATTGTGGTTGTATATTTTTCTACCAAATCCATCCAATCAGTGTCTCATCAATGTGAGCATTAGGAATAATATTTATATCATCCGGGTTTTTCGTTAAAGGTGATATATCAAAACATGTTAATTCCTTTGTTTATTGGCAATATTCTTAAAATACTTATTCTAAGACATTTGAGACCTGGAATCCTGAGGCATTGCATTATACCTTATTCGACTAATAGGAATTATGAGTTTAGTACCTCTATTCTTTCAATAATTCATTGTTCCACTAATCCTACAATTGTTAACTGACTATTTACTGTCTGTCGGGCATTGGTTTAATTTACAGGGATGCAGCTATGAATTAGAAAAAGCTCCCTGCCCTCATACAGTTTACATATAAGTCGATGAAAAATAAACACATCAATAAAATAACAGCTTTTTGCTACAAGCTATAAAGCAAAATGCCCAAAGGTGAAGAATAGAGATTCACTGTCCTGGATTGTGAGACAAAACACAAGGTTCGATGTTTATTTATCCCACAACTAGAGTACAGGGGAGGGATAATTTTTGAGGAGTAGGCAAATGTGGTAATATTGTCTTGGGAAAAAAAAAAAAAAGATTGTCAAGTGAGATTAGGGCAGGATTATCTGCTTTCCAGTCTGGTTTGAGGCATGTAGTATGGACTGAGGAGTACTTCTTTCTTTCTTTTTTGTTTTTAAGATTTTATTTATTTTTTGAGAGAGAGAGAGCACAAGCAGAGCAAGTGGCAGAGGGAGAGGGAGAAGCAGACTCCCCGCTGAGCAGAGAGCCCAATGCGGGACTTGATCCCAGGACCCTGGGAGCATGAGCTGAGCAGAAGGCAGACGCTTCACTGACTGAGCCACTCAGGTGCCTAGGAGTATTTTTTTTTCTTTTATTCACAAAGTAAAAAGTGGCAAGAGAAAAAAAAAGGACCAGATTTGGGTATGTTTTACACTAAAGTTGCTTGCAATTTCAAAGAAGGATGCCAACAGAGGAAAGTGATACTCACCAAGCCCTTGTGAAAGGAAAGGGCTGTGAGACAGCCCTGTCCCTGTCACACACAGAGGGACAGAGTCGGGTTGGAAAGATCGCCCCTGAATGGGAATAATACAGCATCACCAGAGCCCCTCCCACAGGGCTCCCTTCCTTTGCATTTCCATCATAAAGGGGCAGTTGAAAGCTATTTGCATAGTTTCTAGTCCTTGAAAAGACATATTGTTTCCTTTTCTTCCCTTATTTTGATAAAATAATCTCATATGCAGAGGAGACTGTGATTGGCAAGCTCAGCTCATCTTGGTTTTGGTCTAGAGGGCAGGATAAAGTGCAATCCAATTTTGAGACCTATCTACAATTTTGCTTAATATTCCCATTGCGAGAAGTCAGGAGATTTAGGAGAGAACTATAATTGCCCCATATTTAAGATATTATTGAGAATGCAATGGACTGATTTTAAACTGCACTTTGAGATTCAGCCTAATCATTTTGGAAAAAAATAATACTTTTTTCAAGTTCATTTGCAAAGTTCCAATGAATTCTTTTTCTAGGTTTTATTTAAATTAAAAGAAAGTTAATAAAAAGGTTTGCGGTGTAAGAGGTTATCAGAGGTGTTTGCCATTATTCCTTTTACCTTTAAATGCACTTTCCAGCATATTTATTAGTATAGTTTATAATGAACCTGGTAAAAAGAGAATTAAAGAAACCTGACATATTATTGCCGTGGTAGGATTTGGCAAAACTTAATGGAGCAGGCTAGGAATTAACTATCCACCTCCTCTAATGGTCCATTTTTGTCTCTGATCTAACCTGGAGTCATCTTGTATCCTTCACATGAAATCCATTTTGCATTTTCAGAGTCAAATGTTGCCAAATCATCACAAGCTGACAAAAGGGTAACAGATTCTGAATAAGCACCACCTTTTCTCTTCCCAAGGCAGAAAAATGCCTATAAAAGATATCTTTGTTCTCCTTCTATCTTTTTTCACTAATAAGGTGTTTTTTTTTTTTTTCTAAAACATTTATTGGCTGTTATATTTTGTCAGCATGTTTAGTAGAAAGGCTTCAGTTCTTGTTTATTGAGTTGTTTGCTTAATGGTGAACAAAATGGTGACTAGTCACATCTTCTGTGATTCCAGCTCCATTAGGGTCTTTGATTCTTATCAATTTTTGTGTTGCTGCTATTTTTTTTATTATTTATCATTATTATTGGCTTTTTGAATGCACATTTTAATTAATGATATTTTAATTGTTCAGCCCGTTAGTTTTTCAGTTAACAACTTCCCTTACAAGGTGTACTAGACAGGAGGCCTAGGCTGTGTTAAAAGGGCTAACACAGTTGAGACTCACCATATGGGGGGACATTAGCTCCAGGTTTCTGATAGCTTTTTTGAGCTGATAACAATTAAAAGCCTCCTGAAGGACTAGGTGTATTTTGATTGTAACAAAAAGGAGGAGAAAATGTTGCCAAAATTCTGGGGTGAGAGGGAAAGAAAAAGGAAAAAAAAAAGAAAAAAGAAGAAGAAAAAAAGAAAGAAAAGCTTGCCTCTGTGATAAACCCCCAAGGGAAGTGAAATGAGATTAAAAAAAAAAAACACTAAGATATGTGTGTGTGACATGCCATATAGCAAGTCTTTAATTGTATTCTTTGTCACTTGATAGGATAAAAATGTAGACACTTAATAGAAATTAAAAAGCCATTTTTCTTAAGTTTGCTCTGCACCAGGCCTGGTGAATAAAACCATGCTGCCAAAGACCTTGGCCCAGAGCCATTATTTGTGTAGCTACTTCTTGTTCAGAAATCAGAAAGTCATTTAAGCCTGGGGTAGACAGCTGTGTGAAGTGTTATCAAGTAAGTGATGTCTGTAGATTAGTAAAGCAGAAAAGTATGCAGCTGGAGGTATGATCTGAAATGCAACAATTTTTGGAAATGCTTGGGAGCTGAAAGAATGGATGAAGAGAAAAGGGAAAAAAGAAACAAAATTTGACAGCCAGAATAAGAACATGATATATATATATATATGAAATAATACATTATATTATGTATATTGTGTGTGTGTACATATATATATATATATTTCTTTTAGTATATGTGCTGCCGAAGCGAGCACTATATATATTTCTTTTAAAGTAGATTATACTACTTATACTTTGTGTTTCTACCATTTATTTTTAAATAGACGTTTTGACATTAATTCCCTCAGGGAAAAATGATGTAAAACTAACCATACAAAGTCTTCTAGGCTAGATTTTGTATGGAAGTAAAGATTATACATGGCAAAGGAAGGCCTTACCTCTAGCGTCAGCATTTCCAAATGACACTGGTAATACGATTGTATAATAAGGCCAATAGCACAAATCCAAGTTGACGGTCTATGCTTGAGGATCATGTTGTGCAGGTGTGTGTGTTTTTGGAGTCAGTTGTGATAAAATAAGGTTTTGAGATTAGATAGAATGAACCAATGGACTCAAGCATACCCTCCCCCCGACACGCCATTCTTATTTTTACTTAAATTAATTGCTTTTGGTTTGAAGTTGGCAATCCTGCTACCGGAGACTGTGAAACAATAGTTTACTTAATCAAAATCTACCAGATAATAATGTCAATAGGAATTCGAGAGTTTCAGGTCAGCGGGGAGGATGCGAGGAAGCCCCTTTGTATTTGTTCTAGCTGTGTAGTGCAGCGGAACCGGACACCACAGAGCTCAAGAGTATGAAAGCAACAATGATTAGTTTGCCGGCAGTTCTGCAGTGTGGTCAGTGCCGTGTAGACCGCTCAGCATCAGCCGGGCCAGCCCGAGGGCCGGCGTTGTTTGACAGCTGGGACTAGAATCAGTGTACGGATCACTTGGCCTGACAGTGGGGGCTGGATAATCAGCTGGGATTTCAGCTGGGGTTGTCGGCTGGGACACGTGCGCGTGTTCTTATCATGTGACTACTTGGCTTCCTGACAGCGCATTTGTCAGCTTCCCAAGTGAGTATCCCAAAGAGATAAAGGGGATGAGTATGACTTTCCTATGACCCAGCCTTGGAAACCACTAGTATCCCTTCTGCTCTACACACAGCGTTCCACCCAGGTTCAAGGGGAAGGGACAGAGAACCCACCACTTGATGGGAGTAATGCCAATGAGCATGTTAAGAAAAGCATGTGAGGTGGGAAATCTTGTGGAGGACCTCTTTGGAAAATACAGTTGGTCACAGCCTGTCCTGGGACCACAACTATCCATTTTCTTCTCACATGCAAAATATGTTTGAACCCTCCCCCAAGAACCCGCAGGCTCATGCCCTCCTGATACCACTGTGAACTCTCCCGTTGCACCATCTAGGTCCTCTCCAGGTGTGGAGGATGCTCCTCGGGTACAGTTCCTCCATACTGCTATTCGACGATGTCCTTCCAGTCCTGAGACCTGTGAACTACAGAGACAAGTTCCCTACCCAGCTCCCCGACTACACACCTAGTATTCAATGGCGACCCAGGCACTGAATAAGGACTTTCAACACTCCTGTTCTGGAAGGGGGAGAATAGGAGGCACACAGTGGCCTCTAGCAATTCTGAAATCCTATAAGACACATGTTGCCACTTCCTTGATTTTTTTCTTTCTATATTTTATTTTTCAAGATAAATTAAAGCTCTTCAATAAGGAGAAGGTGTTTTTATATTTGTAGGAGGGAGTTTTTTCTTAGAAATTCTTAGGCCATGTTGGGATTCATCATTTCTCACTATACGTAAAGGGGACCTCGACAACTGTGGTAGATTGTACTTTCCAAAGTGGGCACCACACTAGGCCCCATTCCACATGTTCTTCTAACCATGTGGTGTTGCCCTGCTGTCTTTGAGTGAGTGAATTCCATCCCTCTGAACCTGAGTGGCATTTAGGGTGCCCCAAATGAGAGAGCTTGGTGAAGGTGATGCAGAACCAGTCAGAGCAGAGCGAGGTCATGCCCTACCGCTGTGTTTTCTTGAGGTGCTCATTTTTAGAACCCCGTCATCATGCTGGGAGAAAACCAAACAGCAGCAAGGAGAGAGACTATAACTGAGTGTTCTGGCTGACAGCCTGTTGTGGACTGAATGATTGTATCTTCCCAAATCCATATGTTGAAGCCCTAATCTTCAATATGATGGTATTTGGAGGTGGGACTTTGGATGTTAATTAGATTTAGCTGGGGTCATGAGGGGGGACCCCCATGGTGAGATTAGGGCCCTTGTAGGAAGAGGGAGAGACATCAGCGCTTCCTCTCCCTGCCAGGAGGGGGCACAGAGAGAAAGCAGCTATCTGCAAGCCAGGAAGAGGACTCACACCGGGAGCCAAATCTGCTGGAACCTTGATCTTGAACTTCCCAGCATGCAGAACTGTAAGAAATAAGTGTGCATGGTTTAGGTGAAACAGTCCGTGGTATTTTGTTATAGCAGGGTGTGCTGACTAATACCTAGCCCCGTCTGAAGTCCCAGCCCACATCCAGAGTCAATTTTCAGGCATGCACGAGCAACTTGGATGATTTCAGTCCCTCAGGTCAAGCCATCTCCAGCCTTCCAGCTTCTCTTGCTGGTTCCTCATGGGACAGAGACAAGGTACGTTCTCCAGGTCTGGCCCACATAGCAGATTAGTGAGCTATAAAACGATTGTTGATGTTCAAAGCCACTGGTTTAAGGTGAATTGAAACATACTTTGGAACCAAGAAGGAAGATCCTGCAGTAAGAAGCCAGGCATGGGGCCATTAGCTCGGGGACAGGGCAGTGGACAGAAACAGGGAGGGTATTAGGGACACTGTTCACGCGGGAATCTTGGAGATGGTGTGAGCTGAAACCTGGTGGGTCTCAAGGAGGCTTTTGGGACCCACGTAAAGGAAAATCAGAAAATGATATTAAAAGCTAGTGAAAAGGAAACCCTTGTTATATAGTAGCAGGAAGTTTTGTAACAGCACCGCCTTGAGTAACATAAAAAATTTTTAAAAAGTTCTTAATGAAGCTTAGGATCTAGAGAAGAGATTTTCAGGCAGCACAGTGATCTGAGAACCACTTGGCTTCATCTCATGGCCTTTGATAAATGTTGGAGGAGAGAGGTAATCTGGAAAAAGAACTGGTAAATGTGCAGTTGCCAGGGTTTGCTGGGTTTGGAAATAAAACTGTTCCTCATTCCTAGCCCCTCGAGATGGCAGATTATGCTGAAATTAAGAAATGACTTCTGGACAGAGGATGAATCCACTATCAGCCACACAAAGTGGTGAGCAGAAGCCAAGGTTGTGACCATAAAACCTTTGTGAAGAACTCAGAGTGATTTAGGTGGTGCCTCATAAATACGCCCTTTCACACTAGAATTATTTGTGTGATCGTTAATACTATTTTAATTATATGTATAGTATTTATTTAGGGGGAAAATTCAACTTAAGCCTCTGAGCCTAAGTGTCCTTTTATTGTGAAATAGTATTACTGTGTATAATAAAATTGTGTTCAGTAGAGCAGACCAGCTTCTATTCTTAAGCTTTACGATATACAGTAGTTATTTAATCATTATTTTAATCAAATGTATGGGGTGAGCAGGGTAAATCTCATCATTCGTTTTCCCAGTGGCATTAGAAGTCTGCTCTAGTCTATGGCAGATGTCATCTGATCTCAGAAGCTAGCGGGGTCAGGCCTGGTTAGTACTCGGATGGGAGATGTCTGCTTCAACATCTACACACCTCGTTACCCCTCAGGCTGGTACTGATTCTTTGGTTTCAGGAGTGTCTCCACTACCCCAGGCACTGAACCCATGACCTGTGGCGTCCCCTTCCATCTCAAAACAGCCCCCTTCAAGCAGTGTTATGACACCGGCTGTCACATGAGGCAACAAAAAAGCCGGAATGGTTAAATTGGATTTTTGGTACCACATTACTGCTCTGTTAGAGAATCAGGGGTCTAATCTGGTTTTTACGACTTAAAAATAAGCACGTTATCTTTCCATTTCACCTGGCCATCTTGCGTAGGACAGAGCAATAACACAAAGAAAAGAAAAGAAAAGAGAAAAGAAAAGAAAAGAAGAAAAGAAAGGCACTTGATGTCTAATATTTTTGCTCTAAAATACTGAGACTTTATATTTTTAATATCTCCCAATAAGTTCTCCTAAGACATGTTTTTATATCAATTAAACAAAGAACTTCTGCTTTAAATTTTTTCAATTTATGATTCACGTGGAAGGGGTCACTCCTATAACATGTGTTGAATAGATTTTAGAGAACTGCATATATCAGGATGTCCTGGTTTGTTACACTTTCTTATTTCGATTAAAAAAAGTATGATCTGAAGTTGAATTTGCTTACTAACTCCAACATAAGACACATATAAACAAAACAGCTACTCCATATGTAGATGGTGAGAACTTTATTTTCACATTCCGTGTGTGTCAATGCATGCATTGTAGTAAATATATGAATCACAATCTGATAACATAGTGGCAATCCTATGTCCTCCTTTAACCAGAATTGTCCTTAGGGCTCATTGGTTTTGGTGTGCAGCCCTCGCAATGTGAAATAAATAAAAGTTCTTTCATTCTTTGGACTTCATTCATTCTTCTTCCAACAAAATGTATTGAGCTAGGTGTCAGATGCTATGTTAATCCTCCTTGATTTAGGGGCACCTGGGTGGCTCAGTTGATTGGGCAACTGCCTTCAGCTCAGGTCACAATCCTGGAGTCCCAGGATCCAGTCCTGCGTGGGGCTCCTTGCTCAGCGGGGAGTCTGCTTCTCCCTCTGGCCCTCCCCCATCTCGTGCTCTCTCTCTCTCATTCTCTCTCTCTCAAATAAATAAATAAAATCTTTAAAAATAAATAGATAAATAAATCCTTGATTTATATCTAGGCAATCAGAAGGAAAAATAAACTTAAAACGCAGGGAGGTCAGTATTAGCATACAGCTATGAACAAGGTTCCTTGGAATGTCAGAACGGGGGTCCTGGAGGGTTCAGTGAGGAAGGGATTTTTAGTGCACAGACGTGTAGGACTTAAGCCAAATTGAGCAACTAATCGATGATCATGGAAAGAACCTGTCCCCATTACCAGAGAGCAGGTAAAAAGAGTCTATTTGTAACTGAGAGGCAATGAAATGAACAACTGGCATCCTTACAGATCCTGAGGGTGAGGAATTAGGAAGTGACAGTGGGGATGGCTTGTCCCTCCTTCACACCTGAGGCTCATCTAGAACACCACACGGCTGGGAATTTGGGGTTTGGGAATCTCCCAGAAGCTTGTTCACTTGCATGTCCTTCGTCAGGGCTGGGACGAACTGAAGACTAGGATGATTGAACAAAACTCCCTCATGTTGCCTCCTCAGGCAGCTTGGCTTCCTTACAGCATGGTGGCCTCAGGGAATCCCGTGATTTCTTTCTTGGAGCTCTAAGAACCAGTGGTCCAGGGAACTAGGCGAAAGCTGCATTGCTTTGTGTAACCTAGCCCCGTGTATCACACAGAGCCACTTCTGTTGTGTTGTACTGGTTACAAGCAGTCGGCAGGCCCTCCTGGATTCAAGGGGAGTGGGGCACAGAGGAGTGTCAAAGTCACATTGTACAAGGGCAGGTGCAATGTGTGCTCATCCTCGGCCATCAATCTCAGCATGCAGTCTCTCTCTATCCATCACTCGAACACTAACAAAATCTAACTGGCTTTCTTCTATTATTTTTTTTGTATTTTTGACGGCTCTACCCTAGTTTCTCAATTAAAATGATCTCTTGCATCTTTGTAGATGAACTTCTGAATATTGAATCAAAGCATTTTGATGGAAAAATTTGTATTGTCGCTGAAGAAGGGAACATATCCAAGAATGGAGTGTGTCAGCATTGCATTTTTGGCATTCACTGGCTTGTGAAATTGTCAAGTATTCTAGAAGGACAGAGTATTAGTGAAACGATGGAAGAAGTCATTTTAGTTTTCATTATATTTTTAGCAAAAATAGGAAGTTGGTAGTGAAATACTCTCAAACTTTGCTAAGATAATCTATTTTTTTCCCCTGATGTCATTTGAGTCTTTACAATCCTTGACGTTCCATACATAAAATTCTGTTTTCCAAGCATCCCTGTCATCACATTTGCTTATTTGCTTTCTATGTAGGGCAGTGTTTCTAAATTCTCCTCTTGACTTCCCATGTCCAACAATTAAATGTCAGTATACAGTTCTACACAATTTTCTTGAGCTACGTCATCATCTTGCATGGTTTTATTATCGCCAATGTTCCATATTGCTATCACTGAAAATTCAGAATTCTGGAAGTATGTATCCAGTGGCCCCCGGGCATCTCTATGGGATTATTTTGGAGGTTACCGGAACTCACTAGATCTGGAATTGAAACCATCATCTTTTCTTCCAAATCAGTTTTTCTTTTTAAACTTCCTTCTCTGCACACTGGTGCCATCATGCATATGGTAGCCCAAACCAGAACCCCTCCAACTGATGGCAGTATTCCCGACTCCACTAACCTCATCATAGACTTCTTTACTAGGTGCTTCTGTCCACCCTACCCTGCTCATCCCTGGCCCGGTTGAGGCCTTTGTCTTCTCTCACCAGTCACCCAGCTCGTCAGTCTTAACAACTACCAATTCATTTCCTAAAGAGCTGCTGCAGACATATTCTAAAAGGTGAATGTGATTGTATCACAACCCTGCTTAGATTTTTTGAAATCACTCTCATAGAGTTCAAACAACATTGCTATGATTCAGACCGCCCTCTATTTTGCCAGTAGCAAATTTAGGACTACGTTTTTCAGCCATACTTGATTTCTTAAACCATTATACTGTGAGGCATGTCATAGGCTCTGTGCTGGAGCTGTAGGTGCCAGTCTTTAGATCCCTCTGATGGCCTTGTTTCTGTCTCCCGTGTTGACTTTGGGCTCCCCTATGTCCTCCTGGCCAGAGAGCATCCGTGTCGCACACTGCTTCTAGCTTCAAATACACTCCTGGTGTGGTGGTAAAATGTGCAGAGGGAATCGTTCTATAAACTCATTATTGAATCTCAGTCTGTTCGTGGGCTTGTGTTCCTGACACCTGACCTTCAAAGTGTTGTGTTCAGCCTTCCCACCCTTCCCATAGGTGAGACAGGAAGGACAGAGGGCCTGCAGTGAGGTCACTGACCTCCCCCCTCTCCCCTGCCCCCCAGGTAAATTCTTTTCCTGCACTTGGACCATAGTTTTGGAAAACTCTATGAGCGTATTTCATAAGGGCTACTTTCCCCTCCCCCATCAGAGCCAAAAGGAGATTTTTCTCCGTTCTTCACTCAAAGAGCCTGGCAGGATTCTTGCTGCAAACCCATGAAAGCATTTAGTCCTCGCTTAGCACTCAGTCCTTAGAAAGTCTCAAACTTTGCTAAAATAATCTATTTTTTTTTCCTTATATCATTTGAGTCTTTAAAACAATAATCTCGGCTTCCATAGTTCATCAGCCCTGCCATTCAGGTCTTCCGTCCAGGTTGTGTCTCCAGCAACCTCTATTCAGGTAAGCTGACCTCACCAATCAGATTTCAGGGTGAGGTTTGTCCCGGGACTTCAGGTCTCTAACGGGTTCAAGAAAAGATGTTTATCATCACTGTGTTCAGCTGCTTCTTATTCTATAAGACTGATGACTCCAAAGCTCAACCTGTCAATACTTTTTTATAAGTTGGTGAAAACGTACTGGCCCATGGTTGTATACCTACTTTTGTATTGGGTACAAAACTTTGGTATGTATTTATTTCTACCTACCTGGTTTCTAAAATGCTTTGAATTGTAACTGACCACCAGTCACCATTTCCTTCAAACTGTCACAGCTAAACAGACACTGAGCACTTTCACGATTGTGCGGGCTTCACACGTTCTCCCACTGAAAGCACTCTTCACCTCCTGGCGATGCAAATACCAGCTCGCTGTCTAGAGGAGCAAACTGAAGCTGCAAGTAACAGATCATCCAAACTCAAAGGTTAGAAAGAGGCAAAAGCTGTATTTTCATTTAGATTTCTGGCTTCAATTCCACAAAGATCTGAGAATTGGGGAAGCAATCCTTAATCTCTTGAAATAGTGATTAAGATAGCCTATGTTTAAGTGCAAGATTCTGCAGTAATCTTACCTGGATGGTTTTTCCCTTCTTTGCAGTCACACAGTTATGGAGGCAGGGGGTCACTCCTACTTCCCCAGTGCCTGAGATGCTCTCCGAATTCCCCTCTCTGCATTTGAAGTTTCTCGGAATATTGCAGGCATTTTAAGTAGTTTCCCCCCATTCACAAAGGATGACTCCAGCAAGGGTTGACAACAGTTTTATGGGACTGACAAAATGAATCATAACCAGTTACTGTAAATCATGGTTTTGTTTAGAAGAATTTGATTTTCAAAGCAGCCAAAGCTTACGTGCCTTCTCTCTAGAAGCAGGATTGAAGGAGAACTTTGCTCTTGGTGGATTTAACAACACAAAACTTATTATGCCTAAAGAGGTAGTTATAGCATGACAAGTATGTTTTTTTTGTTTTTTTTTACCTTTATGGATTAATCCCCTTAGATTCACAGTATAATAATAATAATAATAATGAGAAGTTATTTCCTAAGTGACAATCATTTTTTTCATGAACATAAGTTGCTTTTTAAGTATTTAGGAGTATTTAGTTTTTTTTTCATAGTCCCATGGCACGTCTGTTTTTGGCATTATGAAACGTTCCAACATTCACTTGCCCTGGGTGAGTCAACCTGCCAGTTTCATTGGTTCTGGAGACCCGTCTTCACAGTATTTGGTTATATTATTATCTGTCAATACCTTAAATTTTATGGTTAAGAAATACAAATTTATAAGGTAGGAGTATACAGAAGTGGATTTAAATTTCTCCATCTGTTAGATCATTGCTGTCATTTACTGTGGGCAAGTGGGCTTTCAGTAGGTTTTTCAGAGTATTTGGAGTTCATATGTGAATAGCAGATTTTAGATTCTGTATCCTAGAGGGTATTATAAACATTAATTAACTCCCATAACAACCCTGGGAAATGTGGGCTTTTATGTCTATTTTGTGGATAAAGAACTTGCAACTTGTAATCAAGCAACACTGAGCCAGATACTGAAGATTTTCCCATAAACAATGAGCCATAGTCACAGGAGGTTTGGACTTAAAAAAAAAAAATCATGTTTGGCAATCATTTTCATTTGTAGTTTTTTTATTCAGTAAATATTAATTTATTTTTTGCTATATGGCAGGCATTAAACCTGCCCACATTCTTCCCCATTTTGCGTGAAAGTTATTCTAAGTACATTCCTCTTACTAGCAATCACGGTTACTTGCCACCACAGATTGATCTGTATTCTTGCTTCTGTCTTTTTATTATGAATTTAAGAACAGCTGGTGTTTGGTTTACCAATTTCCCACCACCTTTTCCTTTTATGTAACTTATTTCCACACCCTTTTGCATACTTCTGCAAGAGTTCTGAAGAAGAGATGTCTCTTCTCATCTTTCAAGTAATCCCAACCCTTTTTGCTTCCAGAAGTATATGATTCCCATACTTAATGTATTCTTTGTCCAGTATTTTCTGTGCCAATCTCCTCATGCATTCTTCCTTCTAACTCTTCCATTTAAAAATCCATTGATATGCTCCCTTTCAAATGGCTATTCTATTTTGCCAAGTCTCTAATAGTCAAACCCTTAAACATGTGTTTTTATATTCATTGTGACCATTCCCTTAGCTCATATTCCTTTTTGCAACAGCTTGCCAAATCTATCCTGTTTATCATACTGTGAATTCAGATATCTCAGTGTTATTGACTTGAAGTTTGTATCCCTCCAAAATCCGTATGGTAGGATCCTCGCCCCCCAGGTGATGAGATTAGGAGGTGGAGCCTTTGGGGGTGATTAGGTCATGAGGGTAGAGCTTTTATGAGTGGGATTAGTGCTTTTATGAAAGAGGCCCCCACAGAACTCCCTCATCTTCCCACCTGTGAGGGCACAAGAAGAAGTCAACCCAGTGCAGGGTCCTCATCCAGCCAAGCTGTCCTATCCTGGGACCTCCAGCTTCCAGAACTGTGAGGAATACAGTTCTGTCTTTTGTAAACCACTCAGGCTGTGGTATTTTGTTATAGCAGCCTGAAGGGACTGAAACACTGAATAACCAGATAGCCTAGACTTCTTTTCATACCTTATAGCTTTTTAATATTTTTAATCAACCTTTTAAACATTGTCTCTTCTTAAACCATTTAAAACTTTCCTTTATTTAACATTATTGGATAAGTCCCATTCTTCAAATTCCAATCTTTCTAAGCTTTTGACTTCTGTTGGTTTTCCTGACACCATATTTTCCTATGATGATAGATAGATAGATAGGCAATTTTTTTTTTCTCTCTGATTGCTTCTTCTCTGCTTTTCTCTCACATCACTAAATCCCTCCTGAGGAAAATAATCCAGCCCTCTGTTCTTACAGGCTAACCTTACACCATCTGTTCAACTACTCACTGCCTTGTAGAGTGGGGTACATAACTGTACACCGGCTGTTGCAGATAAGAAACGATGTGATGTCTACAACTAAAGCATTAAGGAAATAGAGAAATAACACTTCTTTATTTCTATTTAAATAAGCTCTGTTTGCATGTTGAGTTACCATTCAAACAGACTCATGAGGTGGGTCTGCCATTTGGTCTTGAGCGTTGGCCTAAGAAGACACTTGCTGAAGAATCCCTCATGTTAACCAGTTCCTCATGAAACACTCCATGCTGGGCTCTGTTGACCTGTTCCTGCTTTCAGTTTGCTTGTAATCAGCAGATGCTTTAATATCATATGTAAGGTTTATTCCCCTGTTTTGTAATTATAACAGGCTGTGATGCTCTCTGAGGAGGTCTAAGACACATTTTACGTGGATTTCCTATGAACTCTTTTCCATTTTTGAGACTTTCTTCCACATCCCCAGCCCCTCACCCAAAGCTCCACCTGGTATCAGAGAATGGGTCATCTATTTGAAGCAAAGAACTTATATGTTTTCTTCATCTCCATCCATTTCTTTCCTTTTTAACCCACGGAATCTGTCAGGCCTCCATGGGAGGCTCAGAATCCAGTTCTCAGCCACAGATATTTCTTTCATGTATCGAAGCTTCTCCAACAAAGGGTTTAGCTTTCTAGAGACCAAAGGCAGGATACTACTTAATTTCTATTTTCCTTATTGTCACATTTGAACCCAAGATAGAGCATTCTAACTCCTGGAACACTGATGGTATCAATGGCAAAGTTCATTAGGAGAAAAACAACGAACTTCAAGGTACAAACCGAATAAATGAGACCTGGGAGCATTTCGGATTGTTCTGTACTTTTACATGTTCACAAGTTTGATAGAACTGGAGCAGAACCCCAGCTCTCTGCCCAGCCAGCCTGTCATCATCTAAGAAGAGATGACACAGAGTCCTGTGATGGCCTCCCTATAATCACTCCTTCTGGTTCCTTGAAGGAACTTCCAGAGGTACTGGTGGGGTCAGAATAAGCCTTTTCATGCCCAGGTCAACATGCTGTGCCACTGGCAAGTAAAAGGACTTCAACACCTGTGCTTCTGCATTGATCCAGAGCTGAGATGTCCCCTACACCCAAGGACACGGCATGGTTGGAAGTGTCCCAGTACGGGGGTGAAGATTGCAGACTCCACCGTGGTCCACTACTCTGTCAATCCAGCTATGTCTTAGGGTGAGTTCCTTCACATTCCTGCTTCCGTTTTTACTAAGGGATACTTACCATCCTTGAAATGTGAAGTTGTGAGAATTCACTAAGTAAAACACTTTATGCAGAACCTGGCACATAGTAAATACTCAAAAACTGTTCATCATTCCCATTATGGTGACGCTGGGTCTTAATAGAGGATTTGGCACAAGTTGTGTTGAGAAGTCATTGAAGTGTCACCCATTCAATAATTTGAACTGCACAGCTAAGGTTCAATTAAAGAGTCCTTTTTAGTAAATTGAGTTCTGTGCCTTTTTAAAAAGTTTCTTGTTGTGACAGGGATAAAATTAATATTTATTTTATTTTTTATCAGCAATGGAAGAATTCACCTTAGTTCAGTAATCTATTCAGTTGCCTCTTATTTCACAACAAATGACAATTTAAGGACTTTTTCTTTCGACTCTGTGGGCTATCTGGGTGAGTCTTCTGTCAGTCCTGCCTGGACTCATAAGTGTGGTTATTGTTTCCATTGGGTGGATTTTCTCAGATCCAAGTTCAGCTGGGACGTTGTGAAGGCTGGATCTCTTTCTCTGTGGAATCAAGGCCTTTCTTACCACATGGTCCTTGAATTTCAGGGACAGTATCCTGGGATCCTTACATGGCAGCCGGGTTCCAAGAATGCGTGTTCCAGGGAGTGAACACTCATCAAGCCTCTGTAGGCATCCGGCTTGCTAATGGCCCATTGTCCCAAGAGAATCACATGAGCATGCTAGAATCACTGTTGGGTGTGCTGGTAAAGAGGAGTTGGAACTAGAAGGTGTGATTCATTAGCAGCTATCAATATAACTGCACTGTCAGACTGGTGGTTCAGATGGCATGGATTTAGTTAGGCTAGGCACGCATGGTTCCAAGTAAAAGTTGCTCAAAAGAGGAACAACATGAAATTGGAAGGAGGCAGTCAAGTAATCATCACTGCTTCCTAGAGGTTGTTGTAGTCAGATGTCAAGGAACACAGAAATGTCTGATGGGTTCCAGCAGCTTCTTGTTCTTCTCTGGTCTAGGTATGGCTCTTCCTCCTGTCTACTGACCCTTTTGGGCAGTAGTGATCCCAACTCCATGATCATATACTTAGTTCTAGACCCAGAGTCTTGATCACACAGATGTCTCAGCTTCCCAGATGTAGCCCTTGAGGTTTCCTTCTTGGTCCCAGTTTGGGGCATAATTGGATTCTCTGATGACTACAGAGGACTCCTGCTCTGATCTTACCTACATTCCAGGTCCTGACTGTTCCATGTCTCCCAACTATTGTGTAGGGTCTAATCCTTGTTATTCTTTTCCCACAACACTTCTCAGGGCTCTGATGCCTTTAAGAACCCCTGACTGATGCAGTGATGAACTCAGTACTCATTTGGTTGGGTTCTCACACTCCTTGCATAAGCCATAAGGAAGGAGAAACAATTGGATTATAGATGTGGATGTTCAATATATAAAGGTAACTTTGTGCCATAAACTAAATAGGAAAACACAAGCTTGCTATTGTAATTAGTCCAATACTTCATATTTATAATAGTTTAATTCTCATTAGAATAATATGTCTTCAAGTCTCACTGTTATGATTCCTAAATATGGTGAAGTTATACGTCAGCTAATTTTTTTTCATGTTATAATATAAAATGAGTGTGGAATTGCTTTGTATTTATGCAAACAAAAATGAAATTCCTGCAAGTCTTTATACAGTTCTCTTGATTTTATTTTTCTTCTAATCTTATTAGTTTTGTAATGTACTACCCACTACTTCTTTAGTATGGTGATTTTCTTCTTTGTTCTGTTGAATATCACTTACCCAACAACAGCAACCAAAGTTATCCACAATTTTAACAAACGATGTAGTGCTCTGAAGAAATAGATTTGGGGGCACTTAGGTGGCTCAGTGGGTTGAGCATCCGACCCTTGGTTTCAGCTCAAGTCATGATCTCAGGGTCATGAGATCAAGCCCCACATTGGGCTCCATATTCAGCAGGGAGTCTGCTTGAGATTCTCTCCCTCTCCCTCTTCCTCTGCTGCTTTGCCCCCTCCCCCTCTATCCCTCTACCTGCTCGCATGCTCCCTATCTCTCTCTCTCTCTCTCTCTCTAAAATAAATAAATAAATCTTAAAAAAAGAAAAAGAAATGGATTTGGAAAATATAGCAAAAGAAAAAATCTATCTTGAATTTTAGTTAATCTTGATGTTAATTTCTCCTACCGTACATGCCTGTATTAACTCCTATACAAAATGCTTAGGGTTATTTCTGTGCTTCACAGTGTTGGATTGGTAAGATGTGTATATATATAATTATTTATTATATAGTTATTTTTCTTGTTAGAAAGAGAATGTGTCCTTCATCATAAAATGGTCAAATATTGCATAAATTACCAAGGTATATGATATAAACTTAATCAGTGGAAATAATGACTACTAGTCAATCTTCCAGATATCATTTTTTACACATATCTGTAAACACACACACACACACACACAGTGGAATTGTACTATTTGACAAGTTGTTTTTCTCATTTAACTGCTTATGAATTTCTTGTGTGTGTTTGTACATAATTTTGTTAAAACACTTAGATAAAAAAAATGTTTTATTTCTGGTGAGAACATTATTCATCTTGACAACCAATATGGTTGAAAGGAATCTTCTGGGTTTTGTTTTGTTTTGGTTTTTGGTTTTAGGTTTTTTCCCAGTTGATACCAATTAATAGTGACAGGGCTCAACATAAAAATCTAACTCAAGAATCTTCCTCTTGTGATTCACATGTTTTTTGCCCATTGTAGAAACACTAAATTCATTTAGTGTGCCAATATGCCAATGACGTATTCTTAATTATATTTCAGGATTTTTTTTTTCCCTTATTTTGAAATGGAACTCCTCTAAAAACCTATTACTATTAAAGGAGTGTAGAAGTGCATATAAGAATATATTAAGTAATACTTTTCTGATAGTCAAAATAATTATACGGTAATCATGATACATGCGTGGCTGACCAAGCCACAAGCACTAGCTGTAATATGGTGCTATGGGGAAAAACTACAGAATTTAGACAAACTCTACCTTGATTCTGTAATAACTAGTTTATTACTTAACCCCTCTTAGTCTCTTATTTTATTGTTAAAAAGGAGAAGATGACATGGAATTTACCGTTGTACATATTATTGTATCACAGTGAGTCAGCACCAAACAAAAAAAAATCGGCATTGAATAAGGATTAAAACATGAATTTGTTGTTATACTGCATGGGTTCCAGTTCAGCCCTACTGCTCATTAGCTGGGTGACCATAGGCAAGGTAGTGAGCCTTTCTGTGCCTGATCTTCTCATCTATGAAATGGGTATGACTATGATGGTCCTAATAGTATTCATTTTAGGATTGGCGTGAACATGAATTGAGTTACTAATTGGAAATTAGCTGATAACATTGACCAGCAAATTGAATACAGTATTAAGTAGTAAGGATTTCTTACAGGAAATATAAGCACAAAAATGCTTTTCAGATTTTGAGAATAAACGCAAACTAATTATTATTCCCTATTGGTTCTTCCCAAAAATTATACAGGAAAAAAAAAAAAGAAAAAAAGAAAAAGGAAGACAATGTTCCATCTATGGAAGGAAGCTATGTTCCTGGCCCTACCTTAGTAATTGAAATTTGTCTTTAGGATAGCAAAATAAAATGGTAAAACATCCAGAAGCATTCATTGCGAACACTAGTACTGATATCCCTTAATGCTTCTCTCTAAAAAGCTTCTGGAGCATTTGTTTCCCCTTTTATATCTAATAAATGTTAGTATAAATATGCCTGGATAAATTCTTACAATTTGAAGACAGTTATAAATTAAGTGTTATAAATAGTACCAAATAATTCTTTCAAGAACCACTGGAAAAATACACAGGAAAGGAGACATGTTTGTTAATCCTAATTCCAGGAAAGGAAAGAATATGAAGCACATGAAAGTAAAACCCATTTATTTGCCATCATCATTCACTCCGTAGTAAAGTTATCTAAATTAACCTTATTTTCTAATTAAGGCTTTCTTTTATGGCCAGTAAATTACTTTCCAGATATGCCCTGCAGCTCCACTGGATGCCCCGGGACACTCTGTCTCAAATATAATAGGGGAAATTTCTATATTCATAAAATGAATGTTTTCTGTCCAGAATTGCTTTTGATTAGTATGAGGCTGAATTATTGACACGGCCTTTTTCTGGGAAAGAACCCCGAGTGTATTTTATCAAAATGCAGTAATTGTACCGGAAATAAGGTAGTGGTGGCATTCGTTAGCTTGGACTCTAATGGCAGTAAAAGCTCCGGGAAAGTAGGACTTTGTGCTACCTTCGCATGAGATAATGAGTGCCTGTAGCATGCCAGCTTTCACGAACTTAATTTGTGTGAGGCTCGTAATGCTGGGCGTGGACTGAGGGCTTTTCCTCTGAAGATCCACTTTCCATTTCGGAACGTGCCTGTCGGTGTTGCCCGTAGAATCAATGAAAATGGCCTTGGCCGTCAGCGTGAGCGGTCCAAATTGAAAGAAGCATATTTAGAGGGCTGAGACCCAGGCACTAACTCAATGACAAGAGGCTGGAAAAAGGAAGCCCAGGCAACCGCTGGCCCCGCTGTGCAGCGGGCTTGGGGAGAGGGAGGGGGCTTCAGGCTCCCAGAGTGCCTTCCACCCAGAGCCTGTGACCTCTGCTTTTCTTCTAAACCACCCAAGGTCATCGGCTCAGCCTACGTGGTGTGGTTACTATTATTTGAATTCTGCATTATCCATGTAAGATTTTTTTTTTTTTTTTCCAAGTCTGGACTGGTGAAAACAAAACCATCTTCGTCTAAATTACCCAGAATTGTCTTTGAGAAATCCACAGACAGCTGTGAATTACTTCACTTCATCACATATGTAGTCGGAAACTGTAATGCTCTCGGGCCACCTGGGCAGGGCTGTCAGTCAAGCATTGGACTCTTGGTTTGGGCTTGGGTCCTGGGATCCGCCCCCACATAGGGTTCCGGGCTCAGCGGGGAGTTTGCTGGAGATTCTCTCCCTCTGCCTCTCTCCAAAATAAATAAGTAAATCTTGAAAGGCATTATAAGTAAAATGCAATTTTTAAATACTATAGAAGGGATTGGTAGATGGGGAGAAAAATGCACAATGGCCTTAGGGGAAGGTAGAGAGAGAGCAAACAGTTGTCTGGAATTTGATTGGCTGAAAAGTTTCCCCACCCCAACCCCCCACTCCCACCCCATCCCCGCCCCCAGTTTCCGGGTGAGGTGCGGTACAGTGCCCCTCGCAGCCAGGCCCGTAGGGAGGGAACAATGCTCGAGGGAGATTTATTGGCAGATACCATGAAAGACCTCGTCCCTGGTCTCAGGTGAATCCCAATCTTAGCAAGTATGGTTTTCCATTTCAGATTGACTTATGCTCAGTTATACATTTCAGTATTTGGACTTTTTTTTTTTTTTTTTAAGATTTTATTTATTTATTTGACAGAGAGAGACACAGGGAGAGAGGGAACACAAGCAGGGGGAGTGGGAGAGGGAGAAGCAGGCTTCCCGCGGAGCAGGGAGCCCGAGGCGGGGCTGGATCCCAGACGCTTAACGACTGAACCACCCAGGCGCCCCAGTATTTGGACTTTTAATTAAGATCATAAAGGGGATCTTTTCACTGAAGAATCTTAATACTTTCAAGTAGTAAAGCAATATAAACTTAAATCATATGCCATCATGTGACTTTAGACAATTTCAGCTACCAAATGCCCCCAGTCTTTCCCAAGGTTTCTTTTATTCATGACCAGGGTCATGTCAGAGTCTGAAGTTACTCTGCACTTAATTTCACAGAAGTCAGTGGATTTGTGAAAGTCTTCCTGATGGCATCAGTGTCATGAAAAGGAAGCCTTCAGAGACATATTTTGCTTCATCAGAAGTTGCCATCTGATTATTATTTTGTAGCAGACCCTTAGAGGGAGGTGAAGTCTACTGACATGAACTATATGGTCATCCAGAATGTTTTTCTTTGGAAGGGAGAAAACAAAATAAATGGAGAAAGGGACATGGTCAACACCTGCGCACACTGATAGGATGCTCATCTCTCTCTTTTTAAATCTGAAATGCCAAATTCAGGACTAAATCAAACCAAATTCTTGGGGCACCTGGGTGGCTCAGTTGGTTAAGCCTCTGCCTTCGGCTCAGGTCATGACCCCAGAGTCCTGGGATCGAGCCCCGCCTCGGGCTCCCTGCTCAGCGGGGAGTCTGCTTCTCCCTCTCCCACTCCCCCTGCTTGTGTTCCCTCTCTTGCTGAGTCTCTCGCTGTCAAATAAATAAATAAATAAATAATGAAATCTTTAAATCAAGCCAAATTCTTTATATTGTCCAAATAGTTCTTATTCCCCTGTGAATGCTGAGATCTGGCCTGGAACCACCCAGATCTTCGCCTGAGAGATCCCACTATTTGAAGGCTGTAAGGTGAGCAGACCAAACTTAACAGCCCTCAAAGGTGGTATGAAATTGGAAAACCCTAACAGCAGAATTCAACTCCTTCTCTCCAGAGCTATCAGGCCTCCAGATCATAAGCACCTGAAAATATCTTAGACAAGTGAGTCTAGGCTATGTTTTAAGTGACCACTTGTCTTTTTGCTCTTTCCTGATTTGAGTAACAGTTAAGTTTAGACATCATCTCAAATGTTCCAAAACATGGCCACATTATTTATTTGTAGAGCCTGGTGTCTTTTTTTATAATTTCAGATCTCAATGAGAGAAACTGTCTTCTATCTAAATAGAAACTGCCATTTATTTAGTGCTGACTTTGAATTATGGGCTTTGCTTTCACTATCTTTAATCGGGGTGTGGAGTTTTTGAGGTAGATATTCTCTCTCTGTTGTAGATGAGAGCAATCACCTCTCAGGAGGTGGGAGAGCCTAAGTAACCAGGCGAGAGATAGAAAAGGATAAAGAATAGGGCGCCTGGGTGGCTCAGTCAGTTGAGCGTTGGACACTTGGTTTCAGCTCAGATCGTGATCTCAGAGTCATGGGATCGAGGCCCGCAGCAGGCTCTGCACTCAGCACAGAGTCGGCTTGAGCTTCGCTCTCTCCTTTGCCCCTCCCCTGGCCCGGTCTTCCTTTCTAACTCTCTCTTTCTCAAATAAATAAATAAATGAATGAATAAATAAAATCTTTAAAAAAAAAAAAAAGGGAAATGGTAAAGAAGGGTGTGAACTCAGCCCTTTAGAGCTTGATGCCCCTAGCAATGCACCATACCTCCTTTTTTAGTATTAGTTAATGACACAATGTTAGGCAATGTAGCATTTCTCAAAGATAAATTATACCTATATTAAATATTAGCAAGAAGAATCCTAAGTATCTTTAGATATGTCTGCTAAGAAGATGGTATTTTCTTCCAGCCTGTCTGCAGTTTCAAGGCTCCCTTATACATACTCATGAATTCCATAATGATCATCGGGTGTAAGAGGAATCAAAATGTATTGTGCCCTATTATGTGCAAGACTCATAACTAAGCCGTCTTCATGTATTAACTTGTTTAATTAATCTAAAAATCTGATTGTGTAGGTCATTGTTTTATGTCTACCCTCATTATCTTAGCAGTGAGGAAACTCAAGAACAGAGAGGTTAAATCAATTGTTTAAAGTTATATTAGGGTCTCCTGGGTGGCTCAATTGGTTAAGCCTCCAACTCTTGGTTTCGGCTCAGGTCCTTATCTCAGGGTGGTGAGAGGGAGCCCTGCCAGGGCCTCTGCTTTTCTCTCTCTCTCCCTCTCCTTTTGCCCCGCCCCCACTCATGTGTGCACATGCTCTCTCTCTCTTTCTTATAAATCTCCTAAATAAAGAAAATCTTTTAAAAAATAACTAAAATAAAGTTATATAGGTAGGTAGTGGCAAACTTGGGATTCAGACTTGTCATTCCGGTTCAGTATAAAATCTTAGCCGCTATGCAAACCTGCCACTTCAAACAATATCTCCCTTAGGGTGGTTAACCTGACTAAAGAGAATTTAATAGCGTGTTTTCACATACAGCTATATGACTTGAATTCTCAAAGATAGAAATATTTATTAAAACCACTTAGTGCTAAGGTATAGTTAGAAAACTCATTCACTTACAGTTAATTTTACTTCATACTTAGCTCAGTAGGCAGTTGTGAATCATTTATTGGGTGATGGGAAGCTACCATTATTTTGCCATCATTATTTTTGTTCATGTTTTTAAAAGTGGGTAAGTGACCATTTTTATAGCGAGGCTCACTCAGTTAGCAATTTGAAGTAAACATTACTGGGAGCAAAGCAGGAAGAAGATAGGGCATTTAGAATTTTATTGCAGCAATCCTGGAGAGAGATAATCAGATACTGAGAGTTAAGTTGAAGAGAAAGATGGACATAAGAGAAATTGGGAGCTCCCTGGGATGGAGAGAGTGGGTCTACGGAGGGCTTGATCTTTAGTGCCTGGTTGCATGAAGAGTTCCTTAATCCAGGTAGGGAGTACAGGAGAGTGATACGGTTTTGCATTTGGAAATAATGCAGTCTGATTGGTACCTTTTGAGTTTTAAGTGCCATACATCCAGCAGGATGGTGAAATTGCATCTTTTGACCACAGAATCGGACAGGCATCATGTCTTACTTACCTTCCAATTCCTAAGGAATACAACCATGCATGACAAGTAGCAAGAACTCAATAAATATTAGTCTGACTGGGATTCAGGGGGGATGACCTGCAGCACAGGCGTTTGGAAACCCTGGTGTCAGGAGAAGGAGAAAAAAGGAAGATAAAGAGTGTTGGCCTCAACACGAGCAATGTCACGTAGAAAAAAGATTAGCTAGAAGAAATCCTGGAGATCCACCAACATTAAGGAGCAAGCATAAAAAGATTTAGGAAAAGAAAAGACTAGCTATTATTCAGGGATTCAAGGGCAGAATCTCATGTGCTATGATGATGGGAGTCATCGGAAAATTCAAGTAAAGGACTGAACGTGTCCTACAGAGCATAGAGGATTTGCCAGTTTCTCAGGAGTGGGGACGACTTCAGAAATGAGTTGAAGAATGAACAACGGTGTAGAAATGCAAGCAAAGCACATCTTCCAGAAGACTAGTTGTGACGGAGAAAATCCTTCACAACACCTAAAATGTTGGCAAAAATGTATAGGATAT
The DNA here is from genome assembly GCF_004348235.1 of Phoca vitulina. NCBI lineage: Eukaryota > Metazoa > Chordata > Mammalia > Carnivora > Phocidae > Phoca > Phoca vitulina. The sequence goes on from NW_022589708.1 coordinate 6,821,238, forward strand.
GATAAAGTGAAAGATCGAGATAGAAAATTTGACACACAGGATACCAACTATGAAACTCACACGTGTTATATACGTAAATAATTATAAGGCAATATGCTTTAATGTGAACAGAGGAAGATAGCCTCTAGATGATGAGATTGTGGGTCATTGATTGCTGATTTAAAAAATAATTTCTTTAATTTATTGGTATTCTGCGAGCAGGCACAGATTCCACAAGAAAAAGAAGCATTTGATGCCGCCTCCCTTAACTACCAAATCCCATGGACCTTTCACTTCTTAAATGATCCTGTTGTCACTCATTAAGGTTTAATGTAAGAAAATGCAGCCCTGGGAGGGGCTGTGATTTCTGAGCCGTAGCAACCACAGACCTAGCCTGAAGCAATTGGGTCTTAGACTGCACTTTCGTTCAAAGTTCTAGCAAGCCTGTGAGGTGAAGCACCTGACCCATGGTGTCAAAATGGCATCGTGGCCACAGTTCCTAATGAAAGGGCCATCTACACGTGTGCTTAAGGTAGAAAGCATAATGTGCCATGCATCATTTATTAAAGGTCACATGTTGAAACAGGCAATATTATAGCTGTTGGTATCATCTTTCATCTGTGACTAGAAAGACAAAAGCAGAATTATTAGACTGGAAGAGACCTTGCAAGATTGTTGAGTCCTTTGCTTGATCTTTAGGAGAACCATAGAAGTATTGTATACACTAGTCAACCAGTCAACCAAGATTTATTGCATATTCACAGGTGCATAGCCTTGTATGGTATCTGGCTCTCAATACCATTAGAGTTGTCATGTTTTCCCAAGGACTTGAATCATTTTAAAGGGGAACCAACAAAAGTTCAGAAGAAATATTCTGTTTATTTAGTACAAAATACAGCATTCCTGCTATTCCCCATACATTGTGTGCAGTGGCAGGAATAAATGACGAATAAAGCACAGCCTGGTCTTCAAGAAGTTCACGACCACTAGCAACCCAACCCCCTCCCCCCACTTCATATGTACACTTGTCATCACCGTCAGGAGGCACCAGCCTCCATGATGGGGCTCTAATGCCTCTGAAACTTATACGTGCCTTGGAAAGTCAGCGAGTTCTGTGGCCACTGATATGTACCCAGGCATACATATTACATATGGTAACAGCTTACCGAGTTTGATATGAGATTAGATATGTTGTTTTCATTCCAAAGTATGCAAATATGTCTTTGTGGGAAAGCAAAATGCAAAATGACTAATGCAGTTAATTCAAACTACAGCTTGCATCCAAAGGGACGTCCCAAGTGTTATTATTCTCAAACTTGTTCCCCAAACCTCCAGATCTCATCTCAACCTCAAAACCTCATATGCCAGACAGTCTCAATACCAGCACTCCTGCGGCTAGCATCTAGCCAGCTGCTGTGTTTAAAACGATCTGTGTTCCAGGCTTTCTGGTCCAGAGATCATTTGGAATGCACGTCCTTCCTCTTTAAACCAAGAGAAAAGCTCAAGAATTCAGCCTGGAATGTAGGTTTCTCCATGGTGTCTATATTGTATGGTTGACTGAGCATAGACTCAAGGTGCTGGTCACACCAGGGTTGAGCACAAGGGACATGTCTGAGTGGTTTAGGGAGGAATCTCACCTGAACTCCAAACTTCAGAATATGAAGCATGACCTTGTGATATGTCCTGCAGGCGACACATTATGTACGAGTATATATAAAGGTGCACCACTGGTGGTTTATTAATGAGCCAGAATATAGAGTCACAGGTCAAAAAGATGGTTTACATTAGCCATAGAGGTTTGATCTACTTATGAAAACAGGGGGTGAGGGTCAGCATTTACCAGGTAGTGAACAACTTTGTGAGAGAGCCCTGGTCCTCCATGCCATCCTGTGTTAAACTTTACACTCTGCCTTGCAACCATTTGTGTTCTGATTGGACTTAGTGGATTACGGGCAAGTGGGTCAAGTCTCACTCTGCACCTATCACCTTTCTAAGGTAGTTTATGTGGATAGGAAGTGTACACTGTGAGACTCTGCCCAGATACCCCTTTCAGGACCACCATATCTGTCTCCCACATGCTGTAGATATTGGCATCAGAGAGAGTGCAGATGCACCTCTCCCTGGGAATTGCCTTCAGCCACAGGGCATACCTTTCCCAAGGTTATACCCCTTCCAAGGGGGCAGCCCGTGGCCAGCAACTGGCTGATAGGGGGATTTAAGACTCCAGCCCCTTTGAGCAATTGCGGGACAATTCTTAAGGTTTACCTAAGTTCCACAGCTTCTTGGAGGCTCAGCTGCAACCATATTGCATATGAACTTTGCCCTCTGTCCATTTCTGCCTTCTTCAGTTTCTTCTAGGTGGTTCTTCTGCAAAGACCTTCTGCATGCAACTCCCCATGGTCTGTATCCATGGAAATAATTACTAAGCTGCAACGTGTCCCCATCTCCTGAACCAAATTCTAGCCAATTGCATTCTAATCTTTTTCTTCTTACTTTTCTAGCAGAATGCACGGTAAGGTGATTTTAATGCATTGAGCTCCTGTGAGCTCAGATTCAAGCCATTTCTTTCTTCACATTCAGCTATCCGTGCAGTCCTTATGTTGGTGTTCAGCTGCCACTGATATCGAAGCTGTATTGTTATTTGGCAATGGATTTTAATCAGGACCTGTTCAATATTTGTTTGTCCATCATGTTATATTGAATAAACTGTACCTTATCATGTTGGCTCCTGGCAAAATAGAACAATTAAGCAGCCCAGTGGCAGGTTGATATTTATCAGACTATTTTCACTGTGAGTTTAAATGACAATGATGGCATAATCCAATTTGTGTTTTTAGCAGCTTTGGGAAGCATCAAGGTGCCTGCAGTGTTTGTGAATGGGCTGCCAGGGTGGTGCACTGATTCTAAAATATATTCTGCCCAGATTTTGTACATTTCTTCCCAGAGCAAACCCAGCTAGGAGGGAATGCATTTTCCCTGGAATGGGCTACTGGAGTCTTTTCTGTAGAGCCCGCCTCTGCCGTCATACAGAGAAAGGAGTTCACGAGACGGTCACCGTTTCGGAGAGTGTTGCTAGGCTTGTGTACTCTATGTCACAGAACCCACTGCACATCCTGTTGGAAGAACTAAGATGTAGAGAAGGTAAAGGTGAAAACAGAAAACAACCTGTCCCAAGAGACCCATCATGTAGACCGGAAGTGCACAAAGGACTTCTCTACCTCACCTTTATCCTTCTGCAGTCCCATTTGGGCAGAACCCGCCCCTACCCCACCCCACCCCTCCCAAATATGCCTTCAAACACTGTTCTTCAAAATTGATATGGATGCTGTATATAAAAAGCATGCAGCCAAACCTCTGCCCTGGTCTCACCCCCACCCCCCAAGTTATCGATAAAATTGAATTAAAACGTCTGGTGTGGGTTCTTTTTATGATTCTAATATTAACCTGGTAATTGAGCTATTAAAAGTGGTTTCTAGATGCACTACTAATGGTCAGGGTGAGAATAGGCAAGTCATTCTACTTCGTGCAAGGGCTAATTTGTCCCACTTTTAAAGCTGAGATATCATTCAAGATAAAATACTGTATCTCCTCTACCTGACATAGAACTTAGGGAAATAGATGCTAGAATAAGTGCAACGTAAACTTAAGATTACTAGTTAGAAACCCAAGCTGTGATTCATAGAACAACATGAGGTTTTCATAACAATGCCCTGTTTAGCCTTATAAACAACTAGTCTAATTGAATGTAATAGAAATATACAGTCCTGGTCTAATAAAATTCCTTAGCTTACAATGGCTGGGTAGAGAGAGATACATGCCTAATGATTTAAAATAAAGTTAAGGGAGTGCCAGGTTGTCTAAAGGATTTTTTTTTTCCTCTTGGCCTATTTAACACTTTACTTTTATGAGGAAGATTAAAGAAAACAAAACATGAAGGCTATACTAATTTCAAGGACATACCAGCTCTCCAAGAATAGACCAGGGACCTTACAATTGTATCACCAGTGTCCTATTCAAATCTTTGTTGTAATTATTTAGCAATGGGAACTATTTTAAAATTATACATCCGAAGTTTTTTCATCTATTTAAGGACAGTATTGATGCCTTCTAGATATAACATTCTGTGATTCAGTGTTCTGCCAAACTGGAAATTTTAAGCAAGTAAAATCTGTTGCTTTCACACAGGCTGTTGTTCAGCTACATTCCTCAACCTTTGAGTCAATAGAAATTTCAAAGACATGTTAAAGTCCAGAGAATGCTAATTTACATTGCTCCTATATCAATTACTTTAAAAGTCATGAATGTAATGATCCATGTAGGCATCTTGGTAAATTAAAAAATAAATAAATAAACTTGATTTTATTTGTTGATTCCTCAAGCACATTTTGCAATGCTTATGCTGAAGCCAGCACTGCTCTAGGCAGGGAAAGAAATGTAGAACTTGATAAGTAATAAGAGATAGACGGATGGATAGGTAAGTGGATAGCCGTGCGGTGGATAAGTCTAAATGTCCACTGATGGCAGGGCGCCTGGGTGGCTCAGTCGTTAAACGTCTGTCTTTGGCTCAGGTCATGATCCCAGGGTCCTGGGATCGAGTCCCGCATCGGGCTCCCTCCTCAGCGGGAGGCCTTTTTCTCCCTCTCCCACTCCCCCTGCTTGTGTTCCCTCTCTCACTGTGTCTCTCTCTGTCAAATAAATAAATAAAATCTTTAAAAATAAATAAATAAATAAATAAATAAATATCCACTGATGGCAAAATACTTAATCTTGCAAGTCAAGGCAAAATCCAGCCTCAGATGCTTCATCTCATCTGACATCCCCTGACCCATTTCCTTCTCCAGGGATGAGGATGGAAGGTGGGAGCTGTTACACATAATTTCAGGTCTTTCTTCTATCTGGCCTACCTTGGACAAGTTTTGTCCCCTAATTATGCCTTAATTTCTAGTATCTATAGCAGCATTATAACAGTATCTGTTCCATAGTGTTGGTAATCATATTAAATTATTTAATACATTTTAAGTGCTTAAAACACTGGTTTGTACTCTGTAAGGAACATGCAAGCCCCAGGCATTTTTCCTGACTTCTGTGATGGAGTTCTCCGAAGGTCATGGGCCAGCATTTGTTCCCAATGATATCTGATGTCTGAGGTCCCACTTTGGTCTCCAGTCACTAGGTTTGCACTGATTTCTTCCAACCCTTACCAGGCCACTTCAGGGTGTGACCCTGACTCTAGACAGGGTGACTTAGAGGATGTGCTCAGGCCCAGCCCCTTAAACAAGGCACTAATTCATTGGCATTCACTGTGCCAGCTCCGTGTGGAATCTGGATGTCTACACCACTGTGCTTTCCAGAGAATCAAGGTATGGGTCCTTTATCTTCGGAGATTTTCCCAAAACTTAACTGAAGTTCACCTTTTTATTATCCCTACCCAAGGTTCTAAATCCTGCTCCCCCTCCGGAGGGAGGGGTCAGGGCAAAATGCCTCTTTTTCTTTGCTTTGCATCCATTGCAGACCCTCTTGCTCTTTCCATAATTCCGACTCCTTTTCTCACCAACTGATGATGCCTGTCTCATTCTTAGTGGGATTGGGATGGGAGGCAGTGGTGAGAGGATGGGGGCTGGTGGTGAGACTAGATGGGCTTCTCATATATGTTCTTTCCAATCTCTTGTTTACAGATACATCCTATGCCCCATTTCATCATGTTTTCAGTGCTGATATTTGAAACATATATCTTCTGAATGTCAAAGATATTTTATCTCAAGTGTCTGACTCTAGCATTTGAAATGTTTGGCTCAAATAAAAAAGGAATCTATTCTGTAACTCTTTATTCTAGGCTATATATGTACTCCTCCTAAAGCAAAGAACAGATTGGTGTGTGGGGGCCATGGGGGTTGGAATATGGGTAACAAGAAAAATGGTACAAGAAAAATGTGGTTTTAAAAAAAAAAAACAACTTTGTCATCATCTAAAATATTGCCCTATCAGATCCATTTAACTTATCTCGATTCCCATTAAAAAATTATATCCACTTCTAAGTATAGAACCCCCCAAAATTGAAATCAGGTACTGCAACAAATATATGCACACAAATGTTCAGCAGCACTGTTCACCACAGCCAGCAGTTGGAAACAACCCAAATGTCATCAGCAGATGAATAGATAAACAACTGGTGGTCCATCTATACGATGGAATATTATTCAGCCGTAAAGAGAATGAAGTCTTGTTACAGGCTACAGCATGGATGAAGTTTGATAACATTCTGCTAAGTGAGAGAAGCTAGAGGCAAGAGGCCATATATTATAGGATTCCATTTATATGAAATGCCCAGAACAAGCAAACCCACAGACACAGAAAGCAGATGGGTGGTTTTCAGGAGCTAGGGTAAGAGGATGCAGGTGACTGCTTAATAGATGTGAGGTTTCCATTTGGCTTGATGAGAAAAATCTAAAACTAGAAGAGGTTATAGTTGCAAAGTATTCTGAAGATGCATGACGCTTCTGAATTAATTACACATGAACATAGTTCAAATGGCAAACTTTACACATACTGGTAAACTATCTGTGTTCTACCACAACAAAATGCTAGACTCTCTGTATTTTATCACAATGAAAATAATAATGACAAAAGTAAAATACACGGTTTTGTCCAAAATTTTAAGCAAGCCTTACCTGTGTTGTAATGAAAAGCGAGGATACTACTTTCTCTCCCATAATCTTACCTGACAGAGGAAAGTCCCCATAACTTTATAGGGAAAAGCTCCCATTTCCCTGTGTATCCTGCCAGCCAGTCTGTATTCAGAACACAATGATTCTCTCCAGTACTGTGTCTTTTTCATTCAAAAATACTGCAACTCTCTGAAATCCAAGAAAGATTACCTGACCTTTGGAGGGATTCCATAGTGTGGTAGATTATATTATTTGTTTCCAACTCTTCCTCTCCCTCTCCTTGCTACCCAGTCTCATTGAAGGAATATGTTCATTTTTCTATAGATTTTGGTGTTGGCCATGCTTCTAGCTTTAGTCAGTGGGATGGGAGTGGATAGTTGTCACATCTTAGCAGAACCTTTTAGAGACAAGGCAAGTACCCTTTACCTCACCCTGTTCCTTGAGTGTTCTCCTTCATCTAAGGTCTTGGAGTAAAAAGATAGGGGGCAATGAGCTGAGCCGAATCCAGTAAAACGCAGCAGATCCTAACAGAACTGCACCTTCCCCAGAGTCCCCGTGGGACCCTGACCAAGAAAAACAGGATTGTTTTAAGACCTTAAGATTTGGGGATTATTTGTTGCTACAGCAAAAGCTACAGATACACGTGCCCTGGTGTAAAGAAAAACTGAGGTGTCCACAAGGTGAAGTTCAGATAAGACCTACAAAACCAAAGTCTTGGGATAGACTTTCCACTGTTCCAGGCCATGGGGTTAGACTTGTGAACTGTGCTAAAAATGACACCAGAAGGAGAGGCGTTCCTTCCTATGGTAGTGCGACGAGGCAAAAATGATAAGTAAAGGGCACCTGGGTGGCTCAGTCACTTAAGCGTCTGCCTTCAGCTCAGGTCATGATCTTGGAGTGCCGGGATCGAGCCCCATGTCTGGCTTTCTGCTCAGCAGAGAGCCTGCTTCTCCCTCTGCCCTTCATCCTGCTTGTGCTGTCTCTCTCTTTCTCAAATAAATAAATAAAATCTTAAAAAAATAATAAGTAGGGGCGCCTGCGTGGCTGAGTTGTTAAGTGTCTGCCTTCGGCTCAGGTCATGATCCCAGGGTCCTGGGATCGAGCCCCGCATCGGGCTCCCTGCTCGGCAAGAAGCCCGCTTCTCCCTCTCCCACTCCCCCTGCTTGTGTTCCCTCTCTCTCTGTGTCTCTCTCTGTCAAATAAATGAATAAAATCTTCAAAAAAATTTAAAAATGATAAGTAAAATGTCTTGTATTTGATAAGACAATAAATGCTATGGACAAAAAAACCGTAACAAGGAAGGAAGATAGAATGCATATAGATGGGGAAGATGAAATTTAAAATAGACGGTTTGAGAAAACCTAGCTGGGAAGGTGACATCTGAGTCAATCCATTTAGGAGGCAAGGCATGAAGGCGTGCGTCAAAGTGGGTGAATAGTGTGTGAAGCAGAGCAAACACAAAGTACACATGCCCCGAGGTGGGAACATGACTGGGCTGTTTGATAAAAATGAAGGAGAGCTCTGAGTTTAGAACAGAATAAAGGATGAGACATGTGTCAGAATCACCTGGAGGGCTAGTAAAAGAACAGCTTTCTCAGCCCCTGGAAATTCCAATTCCATATCTGACGTGCAGCCCGAGGATAGGCATTTCTAGCAAATTCCTTGGGGATTGGATGCCGCTCCTCCAGGGAACACATCTTGGGAATGGTGGCTCTAGGGCTCTGCAGGTCATGAGAAGGCCTTTGGTGTTTACTCTGAACTTGATGGAGTCACTGGAATGTTCTCAGCAGATAAGAAGTTGTTCTCTGACTACCAGGATGACTGTGGCTGTGTTGAGAAAAAGCAGGATGGAAACATGGAGACTACAGAGTATTGAAAAATACATTCTTAGACTGGCCTTAGGCAAAAAAGAAGAAGAAGAAGAAAGAAGAAGGAGGAGAAGGAGGAGGAGGAGGAGAAGAAGAAGAAGGAAGAGGAGGAGGAAGAGGAGAAGGAGGAGGAGGAGGAGAAGGAGAAGGAGAAGAAGAAGAAGAAGAAAGAAGAAGAAGAAGAAGGAAGAAGAAGAAAGAAGAAGAAGAAGAAGAAATGTCTTTAGTTTAATAAGAGGGAAAGAGGTTGCTGATGCAGGTCGCAACACATTGAGAGCCCGCCCAGCCAATGGCCTCTATTTTCTCTGGCAAGATGACCTAACTCTGGCAAGTGGAAAAGTGAGGAGGGGTGTTGGTTCTTTTTATGAGGAGAACACAATGATCATTGCAGAGAGAAGGAGAACTAATTGCCTGGAGAACTGTTTTCTTGTTCCAAAGCACCCTTACATAAACATAGGAGGTTCTGACTAGGCATTTAGAGTTGGAGTTGCTAAATAATACATCAGTTTTATCCATGCTAAACTAAAACTAGAACCGATCCTGGCACCTCGATATGGAAACTTCCAAATCCGGTGAAGCTTCATTGGTTCAAAAGGAGAGTATTTAAATGGCTGTATCGGTATTTTATACAAAATACCAATTTCTTCTCATTTCAGCCGAATATTTTAAATAAAAGCTCAGCAAAAGATTAAAATAGAACCAAGCATTGTTGGTAGGGTGTACACATCCTGTAGAATCAAAAAGTCTGCTAAAAGCAACATGATGATGATGATGATGATGATGGTGATGTGATGGTGAGGTGGCTAAGATTTCTGTTTTATTCTGTGACAGGAACTGTTCTAAACCTTTGTTTCCTGTTTGAAATGATCTCATCCTCTTCAAAGCGTGAGGAGACCGCTCCGTTGGTTGCCCTGTTTACAGATACAGACCCGGCAGCACAGGTACTTCCCGGGGCCCGTGGGGAGCGCAGGCAGCCGTGGGACGTGACCTCAGTGCGGGCCGCGAACTCAGCGCGGGCCGCGAACTCAGTGTGGGCCGCAGGGTCTGAGCTTTCTAACACCTGCGCCTCGGCGGCCGCCGAATCACACACAGGGCTAGAGCGAGGCCTCTTCTTTCCACCGTTTCTAACGTGGACTATGGGGAGTGACGCGCATCACTGCCCAGTGATTATAGTGGGAAGCTGACTGTCCTCGGATGTCTAGGCCAAAGGAGCAGGTGGGACAAGCCAGAGGAGGGTGCACGGGTGTGAAGGGGAGGGAGGGGAAGCGAGAACCGCTTCCGCTGGAGCTTCTGGCACATTCTTTGAAGGAGACTGTCCTCACTGAGATGAGTCCTCCTATGTCTCCAGACGCCCACACTCCCCACACTTGCTGGGGACAGCCACTTTGCTCTTTTTTTTTCCTTGAAATGGGAATTTCAGACCAAGAAGAATAACACGATGGAGATATTTTCTCCCATTAACAGCTTGTAGCAGTCGTACAAAAATGTTTCCTGGCATCTTCACTTTTCCAATCGCAATATTTTTCCATAGTTTTTGTTTTGTTTTGTTTTTCATCTCAAAAATGTGAAGTTTCATTTTTGGAGGGTTTAAAGTCCTTAATAATAATTTCTCACACTTTTCGGGTGCTTAGAAGGTAGGAGACACGGGGGTGCCTCCCAATAAAAGGGCCCCCTACCACTTTTCTCTCCTAGTAAGTAAGTTACAGTCATGCTAAACATTAAGCAGGCCCGGGAAGTTAAAGAGCTACTCTTTCCTACTGAATTTAAATCACTGAGGCTTTTGGCCACATTTATCACTGGTACAAAGAATTTTACTGACCAGGAATACATTTACAAAGTGTCTAGGTAACTCAGAGCGGGATTTTCATTTACATGACAATGTTCTTTCCCACTCTTCTTACAACTGTCCCTTCAACTGTGTGATGTTTATTGGTTCATTATTTGTAAAGTAGTAAAACCGCATCTGAAAAAAAAAAAAGAAGAAAGTGTGTTGTGTCTTTAATTTAAAAACCGCCTCAGGGCCCTATGGGGTATATTAAATCTGTCTCTCTGCCATATATCTTGATGTACATTTTACTTGAAACCAGGTGTTTTGTATATTGAACTTTTTAACACTGCAGGGAGGTAAGTATTCACAGCTGGAGTTTTATGCTTCACACATTTTCATGTTTGAGAACAAGAAGCAACCTCTAGGAAAACCTCCTCCCGCATGAAGAGAGGCCGAACAAAGCCCTTCTGTATCTGGTGGCAGGACATGGATATGATGAAGTCACAGATACAGGACCTGAATGCAAAGTAGATGCCAGGGACACCAAGACAAAAAGTTTCAAGGAATCCAACTGCACAGGTTCTCAGATCAATCACCAGCGATGAGGTTGTCACGGCACAGAAGGGCTGAAAAGCAGCATCAAAGCCCCGAAAAGAGAGGGGAGAAGCTTTTGTCTGGCTGGCTTTTGTCTTCATGACCAACATTGGAAGCCAGCTCACATCCCCTGAAAGGCCGAGTTAATCTATTTCTAGTGAACATTGTCCGCTGTGTGTAGTTAGCCCAAAATCATTAAAGAAAAATAACTAGGTTGGCATGACCGAAAAAGCATTGATTTTCCTGTGGGGTACATTTGTAGGAGTGGAATCTTGTGCATATGGTATTGTCTACAAGAGAGGGAAAGGTGACTGACCTCGCAAAACAAAAGGCACCCGGCAGCCGTGCTTCTTAGCCTCAGAAATGAATGTTGTGTTTGTAGATCCAGACACAAGATGCTTTATTAAAATTAAAAGCATAACATTTCTAATTAATTCTCCTCCTCTGGGTTCAGTTTACCCTCCCAAGTCTCCTTAAATATCCAACAACAAAAAAGCACTTTCCCATGATTTGGTTAGCCTGCCCAGAGAAATCTGTCATGGCTTTGAGGTAAGATATGCGTTCTTTCTGGCAGGTGGGAAGAGATGGGGCAGAGGGGAGGAGGTCGCTGAAGAAGGGCAGGATTAGGGGGACGGAGATGCTGAATGTCTTTGTCACTTCTTAGTCCGCAGTTTTGGTGGCCCCCAGTGCCAGGAAAGAGTTCCGCTCTAGCCCAGATGGTTATAGACCAACCAACCTCTCTTCTATGCACACACAACAACCCCTGTAGGTTTAGTAAAAGCTGATTGCTTTAAGATTGTCATCGTCCGAGGGCAGGCACCTCTAGTGGGCATGTCCTAAACTCTGCTGCCTTTGTCTCAAACTAAATGGTGCCCCCTCTTTGCATGTTGGAGGGTGCTCCAAGACCTCAGAAACCCACAAAAAGTCTCTTATTACAAAATCAGCACGTGGATGCATGAGGTGGTCCAGCATTCGAGTCTATGCGGCTCCAGCAGTAGGCACCATGAATTTTCATGCCAAGAAAAAGGATAAATAAAAACTCTTTTTTAAAAAAAATAGAAAATGACACCAAGCTTACCAAGCGTGGTGCTTTATCTGGACGCGTAGATCAGAAAAGCTGCCCTTCTCTGGATTTTAAGAACACAGATTTGCTCTCTGCATATGATACAATGTTTCTTTCTGTTCATGGGGAAGCAGCCTGAGAAGTCCATCAGTGATGGAAGAAAAAGGAGCCAGAGACTCAGTGGAAGATTCCTGATGGGAAAAGATGAGCTCCAGGATTGGTAAGACACAATGATGCTAATCACTACATTTTCCTGCAGGTAGCTGGGAAGTCCTCCCCCCATTTTTTTTTTCTATTTTGTACACAATAATATTTATCTTTTCACTTAAGTTTGTAAGGATTACGTAAGAATCGGCTGCTATGTCCACCTGCAGAGAGGCTAAGCTACTTAAATAAAAAACAAAGGCCTTTAGTTTTTTTCCTGGCTATCACAGACCTTTGTAGCTTAATCCAGAACATCTACTGGTTCCATATGAACCCATATTGACAGTCCTGCGATTGTACCAAATCTTGAAAATGTCAAGAATGTTTCTCAATTTCTGACATCTACTCTAATTTGAGATACATTAATCTCGACACAGAAACCGAAATCTCATTGCTTAGGCCTAAACGAGAACACAGAATCATTCCTTATTTCTTTATTAATAAAATGTTTAAATATATTAATAAATATGCCAAACAAATAATGGGGTAGCTGATACAGGACTCAGGACTAGGGCCCAAAGGTACAGAAATAAATCAGATGAGGTCCCTATCTTTAAGAAGCATGTAGACAAAATACCCATTTAGAATATAATTTTTATGGCCCCATTTATCTTCCATTTTCTCTTTATTTTTATGAGGTTTTTCATTAAAAAACTTAGAAATTTTGGTTATAGGATATTATATACTTTTAGACCATTTGAAAAAAGGAACTTCTACTAACTCTAGACTGAAGCCAGTGACTCTGTAGGAATCAAAGAAATAATATTAAAATAAGACAATGTCTCTGCTCACAGAGACCTCACAGACCATTGGGTATTTGAGGGTAAACTATACCCATCTGTGGGCACGTGCATGGCATTGCTACCAAAAGAGATCCAGCAAAAAGCTCATTAAGCAAGGGTTTTGTAGAAGCTGTTTCACTCTGCATAATTGTATGAAAAGAGATATTTTTGCAATAGCGTCTTAGAAAAAACAAACAAACTTGAAACTATGTTTTTTTAGTCTGTGGGTTGGGATGTATGGTCTATATTACCTGAATGACGGTTGTTACAGGGGCTTCAATTTGATTAGAGTGTTTTCGTGCCTCCCTCATTTGATGCATTGATTCATTGATTGATTCATTCATACCAAACCATCTTTTGAACAGCCATATGCTGATACTTTGCCAGGGATTATAGTCAAAAAGAGACTTTAGATTATTTTCTAAAAGACAAAAATGCTTTCCACTTGCTTTTAGACCATGCTGCCCCTTGAAAGGCAGGTGGGACAGCATAGATAGCTGTGGTGATGAGTACTTCGGAGTAAGTAACTACTTACAATGATTTTTTTTTTTTTTTTTAGAAACATAAGTGAGAGTTATAAGGATATTTAGTGAAAGTTATGAAACGTTATATATCCAATGGGACTCTTCAGGCAATAGCTTTTCCTGTGCCCTGGGCTACTTCTGTACACCCTCCCCTCCTCCCATTAATTTTTTTTTTCAATGATACAATCAAGTCAAATTAAGCTTTTATCAGGGACATATTTCAAACAATTCTTGCAGATAGTCCAAGGGAATTCTACTTTTCAATAGGTGGTCTGAGTGACAGAGAAGGTAAGGAAATAAGCCTGCTATAATGTTAAGGACAAATAGCCAGACAGCATGTACTGGCCAAGGGAAAACCTGGGGTGTCAGTAGCCGTAGCAGGTATGACGGGCCCCCTTTCTCCACAGCAATCTATGTCAGTGCACAGAGAACCAGGAGAGCCAGACCAGACCCCAGGAGAGAGACCCTGATCTTGGCCCAGGAGGCCTTACAATTATACGCTCTAGGGAAGCACTGGTCCCCTCTCTGGTGTGGCCAAGAGCCAGGACACAACAACAGGGTGACATGGCAGAACCTTGTCTTCAGGGACGCCTGGGTGGCTCAGTCGTTAAGCGTCTGCCTTCGGCTCAGGTTGTGATCCCAGCGTCCTGGGATTGAGCCCCCGCATTGGGCTCCCTGTTTAGCAGGAAGCCTGCTTCTCCCTCTCCCACTCCCCCTGCTTGTGTTCCCTCTCTCACTGTCTCTCGCTGTCAAATAAATTAAAAAAAAAAAAAAAAAGAACCTTGTCTTCAGGCTCATACTTTTAAATCCATGTTCATGTCAGCGGGAACTCCAGGCCCCTTCGTTGGCATGACCCAGGGCAGGCGTCTATCTGCCTTGTAGCCATAGCTATATGACATGGCAAGTGACGGAAAACTGGCCAGGGCAATACTGAAGATTCAGAAAACACTAGCTTCTTCTGTGGACTGTGGGACAGAGGTGAGATTAGGGTCTAGAATCTGCAGTTGACCAAGGCTGATGTCTGTCACTTGTATGGGGCCAGAGCTAGTTTCCAGGGAGGTTTAGAAGAGGCTGACGCCTGGGAGGCCAACCTGCAGGGAATCAGTCTTCGACAGTTAATTTTTACTGCTTGCTCTGCAAACTAGTGCTAAAATGCTGAGAGGTGTGAGGAACCTATACCTATCTCCATCTATGTCTCCATCCCCACATACACTTTTATCTATAATGTATGTGTATGTGAGTGTATGTGCATATGTTTTCGTGGATGTGGATGTGTGTGGATGCCTATGTGGATGTGGACGTCTATATATATACACACATTATATACATTCACTCCCCTGTGCTCTGCTCCACGGTTCTCTGCATCACCCTTCCCCTATCACCAGAAACTCCTTGGAACTTCCGAACTCTGCAGACTGACCACCTAGCAGACTTTGGATGTGATCGGTTTTACCTGGGAGAAGTTTTTGAGATGGGATGTTTTAGAGAGGCAAAGTGGGTATTGTGATTTGCCTCAAAACTTCTATCCACCTTATGGTTGAGTTTCTCTTCCTGGAGAAAGATGCAGGTTCATTTGGTGACTAACTGTCATAAAAACCAGTATTTGGAAATGTTGGATGAACTTACAAAATCATAGAAAGTTTCATTTATCTTTATTGTTTTGAACATATTTGGCTAATATTCAGAATTTCAATAATGGGATTAGAAATTTAAAGAAGATTAATTAACCCTTACCCTGATTAACTGGGGTACAAGTAAATATAGACTATCTATATCATTATATAGATCCAAACATTTAGATCACAAAACGACATCTTCTTATCATCATTAAATATACCAACATAATCAAATTCATGTATTTCTGTAACACCCTTAGCTCTGCTTTATTTACAAGCAAGTGAGAAATACGAAATTTGGACAACTATAATATATGATATTTGGACACTTTTTGAATATACTAGAACAAAGTCCACAAATATAAAAATCCATAATAAGAAAATGCATCGCCACTTTATAAAGAGAATTCAGTACCTATTTCAGTATGACATATGCTATTTTATTAACAAGAACAAATACCTGGATCAGCGCAGCAATATAGGCAGAATTTGATGAGACAAGAGAACATCTCTATAGCTTCTGACCCAGAGACCTCTGCCTGTGACTTTGGAGCAAAGACACGGATGAAGTGCCCAGAAGCATTTATCATTGCTAGAATGTCCTCTCTTCAAAACGCCCAGCAGAGTGGGTCCTGCCAATCACTTGCAACCCAGTAACGTTTTCTTCCAGAACTGATGTCTGCCCTGCTGAAACCTTTCTCCACATTTCCCACATGTATGGATGACTCTATTATCGGTTTCCAAAAGCTAAATTTATGAAGGTTGTCTGAAAATGAAATCCACATTTTGACATTTTATTGATTGAATTATATAATTTTCAGGTATATACAGAGATTACATATATGACAGTGTATACATATGTATACACATACTCACAAGGTACATATTGAAAAATGGTGTCCTATTGTTCAAGAAACAGGTGGGTATCCAGGTATTATCTATCTATCTGTCTCACCCATCATAATCATGTTTTTGTGATTTTAGCCATCACTGCTAAGCTTAACTGACTTTTCTGTGCCACCTACTATCTGAAAATGCAGCTTAAGAATTCACGGAAAATGTCTGAATCTTCATGCACCGAGATCCTTGCAATTTAAGATTTTTGAATATGGCATATATCACCTCTGGTGAAATTGTTATGACTGGATGTCAATAATGTTCAGGAAGACAGAATTTTAATCCTTACCAAATGGCATCCCTCGGGGAGAAAAGATTAAGGATGGACTCAGACGTACACATGTTTACAGTGACTATGACCCAGCCTGGGAGTCTCAGAGCAAGGCTGCTTGCTCACCGTAGATGTAATGAGCTTTCTGTACTGGAGCTCAACGCTTTTAGACCCAAACAAAGGAAGCGTGTATTAAGAGAGTGCTTCACCTTACGCCCAAAGGGGGCTCTCTCCAAACCCCAGGAGGGGCTCTGGCCTTGACTGGGCTGAGCTGTTCAAGACAGAGTTCATGACAAAATAACAAAAGTCGGGGGGGAGGTTTACAAACAGCACATTTTATGCAGCAAGTTTCTTTTATACTCGCAAGAGGCAAACATCTTTAATGACTAGGAAAAAGGCAATATTTTACAATTTTTTTGATAAAGGTATTTGCCTCCCGAAAAGAATCAGTGTTGTCATCAAATAACTAAACTTAAATCAGTAAGATGACACATTCTGCCTGAACTGGTATGTAAGAGTAGAAATGCCACTGAAGTGGAAGGTTTTGAGATAAATACAAACATGTTCTTGCTTCCTCATCTTAAAAGTCTTTTTTAAAATGCAAATATAAAATCAAAACTTCATTGGAAGTGCATTTGTCTATGGAAAGAAGTATTGTATATGTTGAATGACAGTTTTAAAATACAGATATAGATATGCATTGTAATTCAGATCATTGAAAGGGCAGAGTTTATTTTTAGGGTCTAATCATAAATGCACAGTTTGTTGTGCTGTTTAGTTGGTTTGTAAATAACTGAACAATGGTCTCACGTTGACCAGCGCTATATGAGGGAACCCAAGAAGGCAAAACCGATGCATTTTAAAACTGCTTTTACATGGACTGAGGCAGCCAAACTAGAATCTCGTGAGTGCTGTGTATGGTGAATGGGGCCAGCAGATGGATGGAGCCCATGGTCCCTGTCTCTCCCCTTTGGAGCACACTCACCTAGTAGGCAGATTGAACCAGATGCCCGAGGAACCCTGGGGCTTGCTCTTTGGGGTCCTCCCAGCCCCACTGCCTCATGTGGATCCAAGCAATGCCACCAGCAGCCTTCATATTTCTTTCACAGGATCAGGTCACAGAAGCATTGCTGATTTGGGTTGACTGGTTACACAGGTTGACACAGGGCAAGTTCAGAGCATTGGGCCAGCAGCCATCCACCATGACCCTTCAGTGTGGCTGAGTGTTGATTCTTATCCCCAGGTACCAACCATGGGACCATCTCTGGTTTATAACACTCAAGGCCAGTGCGGGTGTCCGCAGGCTTTGCTAACCTGCGGGCCCCAGGGGGTGACCCACACCATATGCTGGCTCAACCCTACATGTCAGGCACACCTGGATGACTGAATCCATCTCCTCTAAGGGCTTTTGAGATACCTGTCTACAATATCAATGGGCCTTCCCAAAAGCCTTCTCTTACTTCAGTCGATGGGGTAATGTCATGTTGAGCGGGATGGTCTTATGCCAGGCCTGATGAAAGCTTGTCATTTTCTGCATAAATGAGACTGCTCTCCTTCCACCTGCAAGCCCCTCACTATCCTTCCTGCTGGTGTGATGTGTGGCAGGCAGAGGTGGAATCATCATTCAAAGGGCCGTCGGATGGTAGCCACACTTGCGGTGAACAGAGTGTAACATACGGACTTGTCGAATCACTGTACTGTACACCTGAAGTTAATGTAACACTGTGCATTAACTAGACTTCAATTAAAAAAACAGTTTAAAAAAATCATTGAAAGAGACAATCTAGGAATATAGTGGTTACAGTCGAAGGAGTTCCAGAGAGACACGGTTGGAAGATTTACTGTCCTGTGTTTCTACCACAGAATGTGAAATGTTAACATGGAAATGTAATACTACCAGAAGAAGAAATATTGATCACATTTGCTAAGTACTCTGGGTTGGGACTTGGATCGTGGTCATCATCAAAGTTGAGTGAGTCACCGAATCACCATATTGTACACCTGAAAAGAACACAACGCTGTATGTTAAATAAGTGGAATTATAATAAAAACTTTAAAAAAATTCTCATCTTTAATTCTCCTTTTCATGCGCTCTCCATTTGTCCAGGTGACCACTTTTATTAGGTTTTGATGTATCCTTCCATTGTTTCGTTTTGAGAAAATAAACATTTATATATATATATATATATAAATTAAATATATATATATATAAACATTTATATATTTCCACTTTTTCATAAAAGTTATTTCACTCAGTGTTTTCTTTTTTTTTTTTTTATTTTTTTTTTAAAGATTTTATTTATTTATTTGACAGAGAAAGACACAGCAAGAGAGGGAACACAAGCAGGGGGAGTGGGGGAGGGAGAAGCAGGCTTCCTGCGGAGCAGGGAGCCCGATGCGGGGCTCGATCCCAGGACCCTGGGATCATGACCTGAGCCGAAGGCAGACGCTTAACGACTGAGCCACCCAGGCGCCCCTCACTCAGTGTTTTCTACTTGATTTTGTCTCCAACAGATATATCCTGGAGATAATTTCCTATCAGTAATACAGATTTTCTTCATTCCCTTTCCAGATCTACATACTCTATGATATGGATGAACCATGGTTTATTCAACCAATTCTTCATTACTGGACATTAGATCATGCTTGGCCTTTTGCTGTTACAAATGATTGCACAACTACTAGCTCTCTTCTGATGCCATTTCTTTTTTCTGTCAGTGTATCTTTGGGATAGAATCCAATGTAGAAATGACTTCTGGACCAGAAAGTGTGTGTGTGTGAATTTGTGTGTAATTTTACCAAACATTTATTAAGAGTTGCGCCGTGTTGAATTCCCATTAGCAAGGTATAAAAGTACCTGTTTCATGACACATTGGCAACAGAGAATAAGTTGTACTTTTGAATATTTGACAATATATGTGAGAAATGGTATCCTAGTCTAATTTTAATTTTTAATTCTCTATGTATGAGTGAATTTGCACATGTTTTTCTATAACTAAGGGTCAGTCACATTTTATTTATAAACTATGCCCATTTTTTCTATTGGCTTCCTAGTGCTTTCCTTCTCAGTGTTTAGAAGCTCCTTATAAACCTCTGTGGCTAAGTTGCAAAACATTTTTGTCACTATTGCATTTTAACTTGTTTATGTTGGTATTTCTTTGGCCATGCAAAGTTTTAATTTATAATCTTTATGTAATCCAATTTTTAATTTTGAGTTGTAGCAAAAAATTGGATTTTTGAATCTTTGTCCAGGAAGCTCTCCTTACTCTTACCTTTTATATAAGGAATTCATCCATATTTTTTCCTAGGACTTGTGGAGTTCTAGGTTTTACATTTTGGATATCTGATACATTTAGAATTTTATAGTCATACTTAAAATTTTGTATTAAAAGCTATTTTTTGCACTCTTATTTTTTTTTTTTTTTAATTTATTTATTTGACAGAGAGAGACATAGTGAGAGCAGGAACACAAGCAGGGGGAGTGGTAGAGGGAGAAGCAGGCTTCCCGCGGAGCAGGGAGCCCGATGTGGGACTCGATCCCAGGATTCTGGGATCATGACCTGAGCCGAAGGCAGACGCTTAACAACTGAGCCACCCAGGCGCCCCTGCACTCTTAATTTTTGAGAGAGGCACATTAAAATCTCCTGCTCTTATTGTTGATTTGTCAATATTTCCTAGTGTTTCTGTTGATTCCTGCTTTGCTTATTTTGTGGTCATTAGGTACATACAGATGAAGAACGTTAAAACTGCTTGTTTAAAAATGTTTTATGATTATGTGATATTCCTCTTCATTACATTAAAGTCTATTGGTATATAGCAAAAACAAACAAACAAACGAGTAGAGATGAGTGAGTCACTGAAAGCTGGTATTCACAGGCAGCATGGTGGACGAGGCGGTGTCATGAGGAATGATCAAAATCAGCCAGGCACTGGCTTGTTCTTGGTGGTGAAGAACACTAAGAGATGGTTCAGACAAGGAAGACAAGGTGGTTGGATAATAAGCAAATACATAATCCCCTCTTCTCTACCCATTGCTATAAATGTTCACATTGAGCCACTAGGTCTCACATGGCCCATGCATTTTTAACTTTTTTATTGTGGTAAAATGTACGTAACATAAAATTTACATTTTAACTTAATGTGTCATCAGGTCTACCCACACGGTGGGGCAGCCATCACCACCATCCATCTCCAGAGATTTGTACCTTCGCAAACAGAAACTCTGTCCACATTAAATACGACGTCCTGATTTTCCCCTCCCTCCAGCCCTGGCAGCCACCTTTCTACTCTCTGCCTCCATGAATCTGATGACTCTCAGTACCTCATGTAAGTGGAATCATACACTCTTTGTCCTTTGGTGACTGGCTTATTTTATGCTAGCATCATGTCTTCAAGTTTTATTCATGTCGCAGCATGTTTCTGAATTTCCTTCCCTTTCGAGGCTGAACCACATTCAGTTGTATGGATAGATCATATTTCCTTTATCCGTGCAGCTGTCAGTGGACATTTGGGTTGCTTTCACCTTTTGGCTGTTGTAAATAATGCTGTTATGAACGGGAGCATGCAAGTATCTATTCAAGTCTCTGTTTTCTCTTCTTTGGGGCATTTACCCACAAGTGGATCCTTTGGTGATTCTCTTTATAATTTTTTGAGGGACCCCACACTGTGTTCTATAGTAGCTGCACTATTCTACCTTCCCAGTAACTATGCAGAAGTTTGCTAATTTCTCCATATCCTCACCAACACTGGTTCTTTTCCATTTTTGGTGTTTTTTGTTTTGTCTTTTTATATTAGCCACCTTAATTGGTGTGAAATGATATCTCATTGTGGTTTTCATTTGTATTTCCCTAACAATTAGTGATGTTCAATATCTTTTTGAAATACTTTTTTTTTTAAATCAGGCGCATATAGGCAGGGTCTCCAAAGACCATACTTGCCTTGAGACCTATATAGACCCAAGGGGTGGCTCTGATGGATTCTAACCTTCGTTCTGCAGCCTCTGAGCTGTGTAGTGTTCGATATATTTCTAAACCTATCTCAGTCTAGCATTATTAGGTTTACTACATTTCCTTTGTTGATCAGTGTTCTGAAGCATCAATACTGTACAATGCTTGTTTTTTTGAAATATTGAGCTATATTTTACTGTAAATAGGACCTAGTATTGACCCATATCTGTTTTATACACCCCTATTCTGAATCTTTTAATATTTCCATATCTATCCACTTTCTAAAATATCGTAACTCAATGTTAATTTTAAGAAAGATTTCAAATTATCCATGTTATCGTGTCAGTTTTCTATGTTAAGAAGAACAAAAATCAGAAAAAGTAAACGTTTTAGGGGAGGAAATATATTCCTTTTGTAAATCTATAACTGAAATGAAAATCAACTGGAAATATAAAGTGTTGACACTGATATTGCTAATTACTCATTACTGGGCCTTTTTTTAAATTTTACTTTTTCGTGTGTTTTCTTTTTTGGACTACTTTTCAATTGCTTATCAAGCATGTGGATGTGAGGGTGATCTGGCTGCGACATCTGTCACCCCATTGATCGCCAGGGTTGATTCAGCTAATCTGGCTGGCTGAGTGTCCCCTTCCTCCCTCACTGCTCCATATGTGTCCCTCCTGAAACTGTGTGCTCAGTCGAAGAGGATGACCTTCCCCGATAGAGGAGGACCGTTCTTCAGTCAAGGGTATACGCGTAGCTGCGCTCCCCTGCTAGAACCTCCAAATAAGCTCTCAACTGCTTATCAAGCCTGCCTACTTTTAAGGCTTTCCTCTGGATTCTGCAATGCCTTCCCTTTTTTCAGACATCTGTCTAGAATTTTTGGCATGGCCTTCTCTTCTCTCTTTTTAAAAATGCTTCTTATTATAGACTGTTGCTATTCTGGAAAAAAAAGTGAGTATCTGTTCAGGTCCTTTGTTCACCAACCTACAGTATGCATATTTCCTTGGACCAATCATGATGATCTAAGTCCTTCTTGGCACAAATGAACCAGGCCACAGTTCAGTATCCATAGCTCCTCAGTCAATTCCCAGTGTCTGTAGGCATCTCCTAGAGCTGCAGGAGATCCGAGCTTCTGAGATATCTGACATTTGAAACAAAGAAAGTTAAAGACCTAATGTTTACCTTCAGAGGTTTCTCTCTCTCTAAATTTGTTTCCACATACTGGCAGGAATTTCCCCTCCCTGGGTAAAATATAATATCGTTTTTATCCATAGTCATTGCTCAGAGAATTGCATTTTTTACTAGATGGGGCACTGGTAGGGTGGGTGGTAGAAAGATGTTATCACATAGCTGCTCCACTTCATACTTTTGTTGGTTTCTGGATCCTGGAGGCTGGAACACAAGGTTTTCAGCTGTAAACTCACTGGGAGTGAATTATTATTGGTGATCCTCAAATTGTGTTTTTTAAATGTTATTCCATTACCTTTTAGTCAATTGAAGCTTGTAGCATATTACCAGAAACTTTCTGGGCTGGTCAACATGTCATCTTGACATGTATCAGATTTGACATGCTAATTGCAGATTTGAAGAAATTGCTGAGTATCTGCAGATCCAGGATCTATAATTTCAAGTGCAAAATCTTCATTAACTGGTTATTTTTATTCTCACTCACTACCACCACACAGAGCAGCCGCTTGGACTTAGAGAGCCATGGTGGAAACCCCTCCTTCAGTTTCTTGTGAATACCAGCATCTGAGTTTGCCCTCTTGGCTGCTGTGGTATTTTGGCTATCATATTATTTCTTCTTAAATCCTACCTCAACAGTGGTCTGCCACTCTGTAGACAACCATCATTTATGTCTTTTCTACATTGCACCATCACATTTTCCCCTTGGATGCAGGGAATATTTGTTTTATTTACCTATTTTCTGTCCACTTACATATGAGATGCCCTTCATTGGTGAAAGAGACTATTTTGAAAATTGCTAGTACACCTGCTCTTCATGCCTGTTAAATAATAATAATGTAGAGGGCACTATTTTCAAATCTAGAAACCTCAGTTCTAAATCTGATTTGGTTCCTGGGGAAGTGATATTTTATGCATATTAAATGTGAAGCAAATAAAAATACTTTAAAGAATAACCTAGGTTTTTTTTTTTTTTTTTTTTTTAGGTTGTATTCTAAAGGATGTCTTTAAGAAATCCAAGTAAATATCTCTGCTTCATGCTTTCTTACATTAGAAAATCAAGTGTAGGGGTGCCTGGGTGGCTCAGTCTAACCCCTGATTTCAGCTCAGGTCATCATCTCAGGGTCATGGGATCCAGCCCCACCTAGGGCTCCATGTTCAGCGGGGAGTCTGCTTGTCCCTCCCCCTCTTCGCCTCCTCTTGCACGCGTGCAGGTCCATGTGTGCTCTCGCTCTCAAGTAAAAATAAATAAATAAATAAATAACATCTTTTAAAAAAATAGTTATGTAGAAAATCAAGTGTAAAACATTAGGTTCAATTTATCTGTATTTATGAAATTAATGTAATGTTAGATTTTCTTTTTTTTTTTTAAAGATTTTATTTATTTATTTGACAGAGAGAGACACAGCGAGAGAGGGAACACAAGCAGGGGGAGTGGGAGAGGGAGAAGCAGGCTTCCCGCTGAGAAGGGAGCCCGATGCGGGGCTCGATCCCAGGACCCTGGGATCATGACCTGAGCCGAAGGCAGACGCTTAACGACTGAGCCACCCAGGCGCCCCTGTAATGTTAGATTTTCTTTTGTGCTCAAATCAAGTAATGTCAAATTAAATGAGATATCTCTTCTCTATGCTAATGATATCTAGCATTCAGTAGGATGACATCATGCTTACGGGATATGTTTGACTTCACGAAGAATTTTTCTATGGAATTTCTTTCCATTCAATTTTCTAGATAAAAAAACCTCCAGTAATAAGATGATTTCCACAAAATTTATAAATACTATTATATTCAATAGCTTATGATAAGCAAGGGATTCCATTGAAGCTGATAATAAAATTCGATAATATTTTTTTCTGTATTTACAGTGAGCAAAAAGTCCTAGAAATGCCAAACTGCACAGATTGTCAAATGGGGGATTCTGCAGGGCTTTCTGTGTGGTGAAAGACCCAACCCACCTATGAGTAAATCCACAGGGCTTGGACTGGACTTACCATTATCCTGGTGGTTTAGCATGATAGGTCAAACAACTTGTCAGTGTTGTCCTGTAACTTGAGGTGGAAAAACTTCAAAAAGAGAAAGTCGTATTCCAACCTCCAAGGACTTTGTCCCTCCACTTACCAGTGTTCTTGCAACTGTGAGCAAACAGCAGTGGTTGGTTGGCAAAGCACTCTGACCGTTGGGTACTGAAACCATATCATGGGTTCACCTCAGGCATGGACCAGTAAGTGTGATTCACTGTCAGTGACTGCAGTAACCCGACTATAAGTTGTGTCTTCCATCTAAGAGAGCTTCTGAAAATAAAATGTAGGTTTTAAAGAAATACAGTATCACATCTTCTGCTGTTTTGAGCATAATTTTAATCATTTAATTATCTCATGAGAAAATAAATATGATGAGAATTCAGGTATAATGTATAGCATTTGCAGTTCTCTTCAGTGAGGACCTTTTCTTAACTTGCTGTTAATTAGTTAGAATTCACTGACATTCTATATAACAGATGTGTTTATCACCATTCATCTATCTATAATTGGATTGTATATTGGAGAAAGTGAGGTTTTCTAATCTTCTATTATGATATTTTGGTCTTTTAAATCTTTTTACTTTAAATCTTTTCCAGAAGGACTACTTATACTTGGAAAGGAGGCTTGATGAGTATGAAGCTGATGACAAGTGAAAAGTAGGTGATTAGCAAGGACTGGGGTGAAAATGGGCAAAGTCTGAATGATGTCATGGCGATGCTTCTCTACCTCATTTCACCGTGAAGAGCTTGTTCTTGATTGTGGACTGCTACTCAAAATGTACTTTGAGAAGAACGTCAAAACACAGTGAAAATTGTCTACCCCATGTCAGGCAAAGCATTTGCTACAGAGAACATTTAAATTATTTCTTCAAATTTTTGATCCAAAAGAGTCAAATGGAATGAGAAACAATGCTAAGTTAAGCATTATGCCAACTCAGTATGACCATATCTGGTCATTTGCAGTCATATCCTAGAAATATTTTCTAGCTCAGTTAAAAAATTAGGCACATCAATCGCATGACACATTTGAGTTGCCTCCGTGTTTAATATTTCAAAAACAATTATAATACCACCCAAAGTACTGTATAGTTTTGCCTCTGAGATGCCGTGTTCTAACATACATTATTTAACACTGAGAAAAACAATGCTGCCGAATCACTATGCCATCAGTTATATCCCAACGTTAGAGATAGTATAATAGGAAAAAATGGTATGCTGTTAAATTAAATAAATTGTTCCAAATATGTTCATTTCTCTCCATCCCCACGCAAATGACCATAGTAAAAACCACCAGATTGTCACATGAACTGTCTTTTAATAGATCTCCCTCAAATTGAGTCTTGTCTCCTCTCTGACTCACTCCACAAAATTTATTCTTCTTCCAGCAACCTTGGTGATCTTTTCAAATTGTATGTTTGAATATGGTAAAAATACTTCTGTAACTGCTCATTGCTCTCATGATAAAAACTTAAAAAGGCAGAATTATCAAGATCAGATGATCTCATACTCCGGATCTTTCTAGAATTTCCTGATGCACAAGCTTTCATACCATTTAACAAATAAACACTGCAAAAAATATTTGATTTTTAGTTACTTTTCTTGAACTTAAGCTGTGAGAAAAGGTTCTGTAACAGATTGGATTCTCAAAGTTGGCTACAGCAATACTCCCCATCCTAAAGGCTTTCTTCCAAGGTCACTTTGAAACTATCATGAATGGGGGTCTACTTCTGTTGTCATCTTGGCTGCACCTGTCACTTATTGTGCATGATAACTTGTGGCAGAAGAGAAGTTACGTTACCTCTATGGCCAGCTCTAGGGGCCATGCCGCTTCCCCTCCCAGGCACTTGGAATACTCTTTCTTTAGGTCACGGTTAAGATGCTGTAAGAAAGTCCAAGCAGCCGCCTTGAGGACAGGTAAAGCCATTTCACCTGTTGACAGCCCCTTCTGAACTCCCAGCAGGCAGCCATCAGCAGCGGCCAGCCATGGAGTCAGGCCATTTCGAAATCCACAGCCTCTGCCAGCCACCAGCTCCATGCAGCAGTGTAAGGGACCCCAGTGGGGACCACATGGAGTTATAGAACTGCACATCTGGGCCTTGCCTGAGTTCCTGAGCTCCGAATCAGGAGCAAACAAAATGGTTGGAGTTTCTTCCTCCAACTCTATTGAAATATTATTGACATACAACATTGTGTAAATGTAAGGTGTACAAGGTGTTGATTTTGTATACATATATTTCAATATGATTACCGCCATTTAAGCCAGTAAATTTGGAGGTAATTTCTTATGCAGCAAAAGATAAGTAAAAGCTATTTCCTATTTGGGAATTTATCATACCATGTGAAGAACTAACTGCTGAGGGACAGATTTATCACAATAAATTTCTAGAGGAAGAATCATGAAAACAATATGATGAAAAGATGTAACTGCTAGAGAAGAAAATGGTACTTCCTTTTTAAAACAAATCAAGCATTATGGCAACACGTTTTATAATAATGTTTCAAGAAGAAATAATTTTGGGTATATTTGATTTTATGATGGCTACTGTAAATATATGCATATTATACGCACACATAAAGATTCTCTCAATGGTGGCTATGAACTCTCAACCACTTTAAGTGGGGGGAAATAAAGGATTTTGAGATTTGCCTAAACTGTATATTTTAGTACAAAGTTGTTTGTAGAAAACACATTCTGAAAACCTTTTCCAACAATTATATTTTGCTGTCACCAAAGATCTAGAGGTACTATTATATGTACTTCTATACCAGATGAGTGGACATGTGGGAAAAAATAATTTGTGTTTACTTGATAGTTGTTTTCATTTTTATTCAATTTCAAAGCAAGCTGGATTAACAATGGATTGAATTATGTTTCTGCTCTATTTGTTTCATTTTTGCTTAAAAAAACTTATGACTTTTGATTAAACAATTATTTTCCAAATGGAGAACTAACAAAGAGTATCCTGCCATTGTCACCGGCAATGGAACAAATAGTAAATGTCAGCAGTAATTTAGGGATCAAGACCTAAAATGACCTATACTGGCTCAATGACTAGACCATCAAGAGTCAATATAATGGGTGTCTGTGACTGGGGGGGAGAAGGATTGGCTAGTGCCTGGGAACAGAAGTGAGAGGATGAAAGAGAAGCAGGGGACTTGTTGGGCTATTGTCCCTCTTTCTTTTTTCCAGTCCATCTGCTTGGAGTCCCCTTCGCCCATGCAAAAGAGAAAATGCTTTAAAAAAGAAAAGTTATCCTTGCAAAATCAGACACCAAGTTTCCAGGTCCTAGAGATCAAAAGATGATTTGAGATTTAATTGATGATTTTCAATTCTGGAAATTCATATTCTAACATCTGACCTTGAGCTTAATCTCGATGTGAAATGCAACTCCATTGCCTATCTCATGCTCTGTGATACCCTCCTCATTTGATAAACACAGGTCATGCTATTGTGAGGATTAAATAGAATACACACAAACATAGGCATCCTCTGGCATGTTATCTGACACTTCCTCAAGTGCAGAAATGGCAATTTCATTGGTCCATCAGTGAGATCTGCTGAGATGATTGGGTGAGTGCCCATTGCCTTGTGAATCCACATCTTCTTTGGCTTCTGGCTCCTTAGCATTTCTACTCTCTTTTTTCATTCATACTTTGTATTAGTACTGCCTGCGGTTCTGAGCTCAAAAGCTATGATTTAACAAAAATTGAAACCAAGCAGCAATCCACACTTTCACCCAAGCAAGGCACCCAAAGGATCTCCGCTCTGAGAGGCCCTGGAGGGCACTTTCTAGTACCCTGCAGAGAGAAAGAGAGAGAGAGAGAGAGAGACAAGGGGAATCATGCTGCGTATCTTCTAATTTGTTTGAATTATGATGAGGAGGTTTGATTTTTCACAAATGTAAATTATATTATTTAAAGAAAAGTTAAAAATTTAAATGAAATTGTTTATTTTTAGGAATTACAGTCAAGTCTTAACCTTTATTGAAGGAACCGAGTTAGTAATATAACATGTTTTTAAAATATTGATATTTACTAATATCATTCTAGGTGCTGCTGGGAACATATTAAAGATGGAGTTACAAATTATATAACACATCAGTGATCTTGGAAGGTTAGAGTGCCCTTGGAACTTGCTGAGATTAAAACTGATTGGTAATTGAAGAGAAATCCTATACAGTCAGATTAATAGTTCACATTACATCTGTCATATGAGCATAACCATAGGTATTACGGTTCAGAAATTCATCTGATATAACTCTCATGCCATTTATCTCAGCAAAAATCCAGTTACAGGGAATGACAGTTTTCCTTACTTAATGCTATTTAAATTACTACCATATTAGTTAATACTTTAGTTGGCTAAAATATTATTAGCGGAAGTAAGTATTAAAGGTATTTAATTGACAAAACAAACTGGCATTAAAAATACTGTAAATTGTCCAATTGTTAACAATGCTTGTGAGGAAAAGTACTTTAACCCATAGAAACATTGTCAGTGGCATACATTATTTTATATTCTATCTGTGAGATTTCAAAAAAAAATTGCAAAAATTCTAGTATGAGAACACTAAAATATGATACCACATTTGAAACAGAGAAAGATGAAAAGAGTTTGCCGGCTTGTTTATTTACTAATAGTCGTGCCATGGAAAAAATTTGAAGAAGTCTGCAGTATTCTTATATATAACTGAATCACAAGTATTATATAAACAGCATAAAAAGCTATCTCATCTTTATTGTTTCAGCTCCATAGGTCTGTAAATTCACCTTCAGCCTCTTTACATCATTGACCCCTATAAATCATCAGTTTTTATGTGTTTACAACTTTTATTATAAAATATCTTTTGCTTTTATCTTTTCCTAAGGTAATGTATTTCACATTTAAAAATGAAATCAGTCACTCTGGGATTTGTTGATCAGCTTTAGTTTACGAGTTTTATTCAGTGATCCAATAATTATGTACAGTTGCTGATATGCACAGGTCATTATCCTCCTCGCAAAAAGGATCCTGGAGGCTTCCTGGAAGAGGTGGCCCTTACATCCCTCTTGTAAGATGGTAGTAGTTTGCCAGGCAGACATGCATGACATCATCTTAAGCAGAAGGGAGGGTGCGTACAAAGGCCAGATGCATGGAACATCACAATTTCAGAGGTCAACATATAATTGCATTAGTCTAGGATATGGTCCATTCACCAAGAGTGCATAAGCCTATGCACCTTTCCCTGGTTTATACTACTTGGCGAGTATGATCATAGTTCCCCTTATTTTATTTCCCCTTACATATTCAGACTGCAGGTAGTTAGGCCTTCCTGTCTATGATACTTACAAACCTTCTTGATCTTTTTAGTTGCCTTATCAGTATGTATAATTGACTCATGAATAAAATAATGAGCCCATGTTAGAATGTGATAATTCATTTAAAAAATCATCTTCGGGGTGCCTGGGTGGCTCAGTTGGTTAAGCAACTGCCTTCAGCTCTGGTCATGATCCTGGAGTCCTGGGATCAAGTCCCTCATTGGGTTCCCTGCTCAGCAGGGAGTCTGCTTCTCCCTCTGACCCTCTCATGCTCTATCTCATTCTCTCAAATAAATAAATAAAATTTTAAAAAATTGTCTGAAAAATCATCTTCTCTGTTCTTACCATATATCGTGTTTCTGTGTGGTTTCATTATGTAGGATATCATGACTGAACAATGTGACTATCATCATCTTTCATCGATGGCTTCATACCTAATACAATCTAATTTTCTGACTTCTGTTAGGAGTTTTAACAAAGGAACAATTGCTCAGCATTTGAGCGGAGATGAAAGACATAGTCTCCTGTTTTCTTCAAGTGCTATATCTGAGAACAGTCTCTTATAAAGAAACAGGATCTAGCTCAGGTGTTCATCATGCCCTTGAACTCCTTAACTATCCAACAAAGGAAAGATATTTCTACTCCTAGTATTAATCTCAATTAAGAGAGATATTTTGAGTAAAAAACTATGAGTTCTTGCATGTTTATTAATAGTAATAAGTTAAATTTGATATAGAGATGAATATTTTTCTAAATAGAGCAGGGCAGATTTGAAACTTTAGCTTTCATGATGAATATTTTTGATCTGAGTCTAATAGAGGACTGTTAAATTAAAAAAGAAAATACACGAGTGACCAATCAGAATACCTTTTACCAGAGCATGAGTGTGAGTTCCCAGAGTATATGAATGAGTTCATGGCGTGACATGTAATGGATCTATGGCATAAAGTGAATGAAGACCTATGCTCAAAATAAATGTTGCATCCTGGGTGTAATTACAAAAACAAAAACTACACAAAACAAAAAGACAAGTATGGTACAGCACAGTCAATTCCGAAAGTCAACAGTATTGAAATAGAAAATAAAGTGAGTGAATCACAAAAAGAATCAATGTGAGGAAATAATGTATCCCAACTAGGACTGTTGTCACCAGCCAGTGGTGGTCAATTCTGATGCCCAGATGCTGTCATAACCAGATAATGGATGCCAATCAATAGGTATATCGATATGAGTGAGGGGGTATTAAGTAGTTTCCTATATTGAAAATTTGCATGTTACATCAATTTAGGTCACCTTTAATAGTTCCTCCTTCAATTACAAAGGATAGATTTTGTTTTTGTGTTCTAATTGCTTTGGTTTTTTTGTTTTTTTTTTTTCTACAGCAAATTTGGAGCATATTAATAAAAAAAAATTGAGATATCTAGAATGTTCAATTTCAGTCTATAGAGTGTGTGGAAGTAAATTTTATACAGATATTTAAAGTCATTTCACATCAAACGTGGAATCTCCAGGTCATCTAACCTCTGGTCCTCCGGTCCTCCTCTGTGGGCCTTCCTACTGATAAAGAATTCTTAGAAGATTTGTTGACTTGTGCTGGTACTAAATACAAAATCTTTCAGGGACATCTTTTATTATTCCCCCTGATGAAATATGTCACTACCATACCGAATCATCTGAGCTTTGATTCTGCCTTTTCTTAGCTTTCGATTTTGTCTATGATAGTGATAAACATCTGAAGGTGGAGCGTATTGCTTATGTAAACAGACCTTCCGTGTGGAAATACATTTTCGACCTGTCGCTCTAGGGTCTACTCCAAGGTGACTCTCTCAACCATCCACAGTTTATGTACACATGGAGAATTTGTACTCCGATCGAGTTGTGTTTTAAAGTTATGATATTTTCTGTCAAATTTAAATATCTATCTTTTGAAAAACTTAAACAGGAGACAGGGTTGGGTTTCTCAATCCATCTCATTACTAAGTTGATTTGGAGAAACAAATATAGTTAATATTTATTGAATAGTTAAGATGTGTCAGTTGCTCTTATAATCACTTTACATTAAGTCATTCATTAGTAATTAATAGCGATGAAACCCCTCTGTGAAAGATAGTAGCATCATCCCTATTTTAAACATGATACAATTGAGTTACAGAGCTGTGAAGTAATTTGCTGGAGCTCTGATAGCCAGCAAGGAGTGGCTCTTAGCCTCAAGCCTAGTTCCTTGTTCTTAACTACTCTTGAGTGTTAACCCTTCTGAAATTCAGTAGTTTCCAACATAAAATAGAGAAAATTCTTTCTTCACAGGGCTATTACGGAGATCAAATCTCCTCGTCTCTAAACACATTTCAAAGAGGCATTACAAAGATTACATTACATTACAAGGATTACAAAGAAAGTGTGCTTTTCCCCTCAGGGTTAAGCAGCCTGCCGCCCAAGTGTGCAGATGGCCGGGCAGAACGAGGCCTGACTTCCGGCACCCTTCATCTGTTGCCTGGCAAACTCATCTCTGTGCCCAAAGCGTGGGACTCTCACAGTGGTTGTAGACACATCGTGCCCTGTTGTAAAACTCATCAGCAGCTCTCTGTTTCTCGGAAGCTAAAACTAAGCTTATTTTTTGTAGCATAGAAATGTCTTCATGATGTGGCCCCTACCTACTTGTCTCCCTTGCCAAATCTCCTTAATCAGTCATCGCTCAGTCTATACGGGATTATTTGTGATTTCCGGATTTACCCTACTCCTGTTTCTGTGATCCTTGGGAAGGCTGCACTGTTTGGCCTAACCAAATCCTTCTGCTGCACTAAATATCAGATCATTATCACAAAGGCCTTCTTTAACATCTCAACACCCACCCAAGGCCACCCTCTGTCGTATTTCCTAACACCTTATTCTTGTTTTTATTAGAACACATCTCATGCTGTTTAAAAAATTTTTTTTCTGTTTCTCTTTTCAGTCTCTGAGTTTTGGTGGCAGAGGATCTTTTTGGCTCATCTCCATATCCTTAGCAGAGTTTGCCACAGTTAGTAGGTGCTTAGAAAATGCTTGTTTTGTTTGACTTAAGGAAAATTCTGTAGCCAATTAAAAAGCAACATAATTCCCTCTTAAGATTGAAATAACAATGAAAAAGAAATTAATAAAGTTAAGAAGGTAACTACTATAAAGTTTTACCTTCTCTGCTTTATGTGGTCTTGTGACTTACACTTGGTTCTATGCACTTTGATGGGAATATTTCAATTTGTTCTAACCATCATACTTTACTTGTCTGTATAGGGCTATTTCCTCAGTAATTGGGACTGTAATAATTTAAGTTTCTGCCATTTGCAGGCTGCTTAGAATTTCAATTCACAATAGGAACAGCCCCATACAATGGAACAGGATGACAGAATTGAATTGGTGCTTTCAATTCTTATTTGATTTGATTGCCCAGGGTAGAGAAAGGAAGGTAATTATAGGACACAGAAAAGTATATGTCAATGACACTTAATAACTTGCCCAAAGATTTAGTTTTCTTTGGATGATATCTACATTTCTTCATGGAGCGGGGTGAATAAAAATCCTTTAGAGTAATATTATCTTGGGCAAATGTAATGTTTCTTCTCTTTTTCCAACAAAGAAAGTACATTTGGCACTTTTTGTATGCTTGTGCAGTAGCTCTGTCCTAATTTTATTCATAGATTTTTCTTCTACTACACTGCACAATCCTTGTGTAAAAAGGACCTATATATTATTAATTGTCATTTATTATTTGTACCTAACATAGTATTTGCTTCTAAAAAAATATGCTCAATAAAATAACAACAACAAAAACAACAAAACCAGAATATATTGTTTTATATTGTCCATGAAAATATAATAATCAATTGGCAAAACTTTACAAGGATGATGTTCCTAATACCCTATTACTGATTTAAACATTTGAAAGTAGTCATCGAAATTCTTAAATTCATTCTCAGTCTTCAGCTCAGTGGATTGTCTGCATGTTTTCAGGAGCTCACTCAAAGCCTTCAAATACTAAGGTTTGAAAATTCCATCCCTCATTATGACATACTCATATTAATAGGATTTCTTAATGTGGAAAGTCTTTCCAACTTTCTTGGTACATTGGACAATGTGTGCGTTGAAGGAAATTTACCTGATAATACCAAGGGAGAAATATGGCAGTGAATTTAAGGAAAATCTTAGCAAAAGAATTGCCTTTCTGTGTAACTATATATAAACTTTCTAGAACATAGTAAATATGTAGTAAGAGATTGTGTTTGAATTTGTACTAACATAACCTATTTAATTATGTCATATACCTTGAACTTTAGCTTCCTTTTTTTTTTTTTTTAAATGGTTCTATACTCAGCAGAACAATTTCATAATAATTCAGCTGGAATTGTCAGTAAAAATTGTCAGTAAAAAATATCAGCATTGATTACATAGTAGGATAATTGCAATTATATTCCTGTCCTTTCATGAATAAAAGAAAGTAGACATAAAGAATATGATCCTTCTGAAAAAGTGGAATGATTTTGAATTTTTTGTATTATCTTAGTAGTGACCAATATGAAAATAACTAAAAAATGAAATATGACCGAAATTTTCATTTCAGTTAACTTTTAAATGATTTTCAGTGAGGAAATGAATAATATGATGTGACCAAAACTATATTTTAAAAGTACATTTGTGCACAGAGTTTAAAACTTATAATATAAGAAAAATAACCAAAAATAGCCATTTAATAATGTCAAATTATTCTATTACATGTGATTATTATGGCTAATTTGCTTAATTAATTTTACATAGATTCTAACCTTACAATCTCTGTGCTTTAACTGATGTGGTTAGACTCTTTATATTTAATGTGACTATTTTTAGATTAAATTTTACCTTTTTGCTAGCTGTTTTCTATTTGTTCCATTTGTTCTTTGTTTCCTTTTTTCCCCTTTATTCTGCCTTTCCTGGTGTGAATTGAGAATTTTTTTTTTTATAATTCCAGTTTAATCTTTTTAATTGACTTTTTAACAATATTACTTTTAAAAAAGTCTAGTTTAGTGGTTGTCCTAGGGTTTACATCACACATTTCTTAATAATCTGAATTTAAATTAGAATAATGTTGTACAGAATCACATGTACTATAAAAGACTTATAACAGTATATTACCAATTCCTCTCTCCCACCCCTTGTGCCATGTTTGTCATATATTTCAGTTTTATATATAAAAGCAAAATACTTTGATACAAATTTTGCTTTAAAAAGTGGTTACTTTTGTGGTGCCTGAGTGGCTTAGTCACTTAAGTGTCCAGCTCTTGATTTAGGCACAGGTCATGATCTCAGGGTTGTGAGATCATCCTCATGTTGGACTCCATGCTCAGTGGAGAGTCTGCTTGAGATTCTCTCCCACTGCCCTTCTCCCCGCTCATGTGCACTCTCTCTCTCTCTCAAATAAATCTTCTAAGAAAAAGTGCTTACTTTTTACAACAATAAAAAGGAAGAAAAATGTATTTCACCATTATTTGTTCAATTTTGGTGTTCTATTGTTTTCAGTGGCTTAAACTTTCTGGCAATGTCACATTTCCGCTGCTTAAAGAATTTCCTTCAACTTTTTTTTTTTTTTTTTGTAGCACACATCTTCTGACAATGAATTTCCTATTTCTGTTTGTGAAAGTATTTTTCCTTCACTTTCGAAGTATATTTTCAATGTGTACATAAAGTTCTAGGTTAAGAGTTTTGTTTTTCTTTTAGCACTTCAACAACTTCATTCCTTTGACTTCTTCCTTGTGTGGTTGTTGATAAGAAATCTGCTCTGATTTTATCCTTATTCCTTTGTAGATAAAGTCGCTTTTTTCCTCTGGCTGCATTCAAGATTTTCTCTTGTCTTTGGTTTTCAGCAGTTTAAATGGCTATGTGTGCTTGGCATTTTTGTTTGATTTGTTATTTGTCAAATTTGGTATGCTCTGTAATCCTTGGGTCTCTGGTATGGTGTCTATCAAGACTTATAAAATTCACAGCCATTATTTTGTGCAGTATTTCTCCTGTGCTGCACTCACGTTCTTATCCTTCTAAGGCTACTAATATGTTAGATTGTTTGATATTATTCCACAGCTCTTGAATTCTCTGTAATTTTTATTTTGCTCTGTTTTTCTGTTTAGATATCCATTTGCATCATTCACATCTTCCTATCTTCCAGCTCACTGATGATTTCCTAGGCTGTGTTGAATCTAACCATGAGCAAGTTGAAAGCATTCTTCTTCATCTTTGTTAGCTGTTTCCTATTATAACATTTCCATTTGTTTCTCTCTTATATTTTCTATTTCTTTACTGAAATTACTTCTCTGATCTTATATGTCATCTACGTTTTACCCTAGAGCCTTTTGCCTATTATTGTAGTTATTTTATATTCTTTGTTTGATGGTTCTAGCATCTGTGTCATATCTGAGTCTGGATGATTGTTTTGCATCTTCAGTCTGTATATATATATATATATATATATATATATATATATACACTTATATATATGTGTATATATATGTATATATGTATGTGAATATGTGTGTGTGTGTGTGTGTTTGTGTGTGTATAAAATGGGTGAATCAGAGCATACATGTCCTTGTCCTGGGCCTTTGGTGTCCAATGCATGTAAATCTAGTTAGAAGTTAGGCAGATTTGAAGGTGGTCCCCGTTGGAGTTTCCCTGCTCAGCTTTGGACCTTCCCTTTGCTTTACTCTCTAGAATTTGTCCTTTGCAATATTCTTAATTCTATTCCAATTTATGTGGTGTGGTGTGGTGTGGTGGTGAAAGGCAACGTGTGGTGTGCATTTTCTAATGTTCTGATTGTCTGTCTTAGGGGGGTAATTGCAAACCTGGGTCTTGAGGGTATTGCCCTCAGAAGTGTTCCTGCTCCCCTGGGGGAAGGGCAGAAATAGTTGCTAGGTTCAGCATTCTATGAATAACAAGAGCCCAAATTTAATAAGTTCTGCATGGAATGCTGAACCCAGCAGATATTTCTTCCTGTCTCCAGGGGCTAGAGCTTTTTGTTTGTTCACTTCTCTCAGCCACAATCAGTATCTGAATTCAAGCTAGAAGTGTTTTGTTGTTTTTTCCTCTGTTGATTAGGGTTTTTTGTTGTTGTTGTAGGGGAGGTAGGGAAGATAGGTTTGTGTGGATTTTCAGAGGTGGCTGGAGCTTTCTCAGGATCCTCTTCAGCTCTGCATACCTGCTGGGGTTCTTGCAAAAAAACTTGCAGATGTGATGGACCTCAGGTTCTTTAATTGTCATTCCAACCTACACTGGCCTTTAGTAATTTATCCAAAATTTCTAGCTGAATCTTCTCATTAGCTTGTACAACATCAGGGCATCTGTCCCAGTGACCAAATTCTCTGGCCCTGCTTTCTTCCTGCATTCACCTCTTTCTCTCCAGACATGGAGTTGGATGTTTACTCTGCAACTCAGTTCTCTAATTTCTATGAATGCCTCATATTTCCAGTTTGTCTATATTTTTTCATGTTTTAAGGTGAGAACGATGCTCTTTCTTGCTCTATATCTCATAGCTAATATCAGAAGTCCCTGAACACTTCCTTCCTTCCTTCCTTTCTCCCTTCCTTCCTTCCTTCCTCCTTTCCTCTGATTCTCTATTTTTCTGTGAGATCATCAGTTAAAATTGATGGTCAATATTTAATAAACAAACATTTGTATTGTGTTGTCAAAAATAAAGTTTACTGTATAACATAATTTGTTCTTTAGGAAAAATTCCAATAATCTTATTTGCCAGAACACTTATAATTTCCCAGGACAATTGTGACATCTTCTTAATTTATGTACAAATAATTTTGTGAATATGAAATTGATTAGCTGACATGTCTTCTCAGTTCATGTTACTTGATACAAAGCTAAGAGTAAAGTTGTATTCCCACGTACATCACTGTAATTTGCATTCTCAATGTTATTTCTTTGTCCCCATCCAGGTTTTCACTTCTTTTGTTGCCTTATTTTCAATTCATTCTATTTTATTACCCTACATAACCTCTCATGAGCCATCAGAAAATCTTTCTAGAACATCACTGGGTGTAAATATAAAAAAGAGACAAATTTTCAAAAGGCAGTAATAAAGGTAAAAAGGGAGAGGAAGGGAAGAGGAGAGGGGCAGCATAAGAAAGACAGCATATAAGATATTGCAGGACATAAATAAAAGAAGGATAAATGATTTGATTTATGAAAAGGATGTCAACATTAATAGAAATTTTAGCAGAAACTTAAAAAATTCTAAAATACCTAGAAGGGACAAAACATCATGAAAACTGATAAAAAGAGTGTATACTTTTATTGGTGACTTAAATGTAAAAAATCAATATTGTTACCTTCAATAATTCAGTGTTAAGTCCTGGTCTTCTGTCAATAATGCAAAATAAAGCATGAGGAAGTCATATTTAGAAGACTTTGAGACAAAAACTAATGCAATATTTGGGCTAATAGAAAATAGTATTGGGAATTTGTAGGGGAATAGCCAGGGAATCAGATGACCTTTGTTCCTATGTTTTACCTGTCACTAGCAGCATGAACTTGGTCAAGTTATTTAATCTTTCTGAGCTTTGTTTTCTTCCTCTGTGAAATGAGGGATTTACAGCTGATTATGTTTAAGTTTTAGAAATCTATATCTATGACTTTAAATGAAGGTTAAGGCAGACCCTGTTGAGCATTTAATGCCAAGCTGAGGATTTGGGATTTGATCTGCTAGTAAATGGAAGGCCATGATGGTGTCTGAGCAGGAGGTTATCTGAAGAGTTGAAAAAGAGGTTAGTTTAGAAAAAAGAATGGTTAGCGTGTGTGTAAATTGTAGAGTAATGGCCTGGACTGGTAGTGTGGTGATGAAAGGGCAGATAATGGGAACACCGTCAATGTATGACACCAGTCTCTGTAATTACATTAAAGCTAATACAAGAAGGATGTGAGTAGTAATGGTTTAGGAGAAGGCTTAGGATAACCAATACTACATGCGTCATAGGGATTCAAGAATTTGTTTCATTCTACCCCTTCCCTTTTTTTTTTTTTTTTTTTGACAGAGAGAGACACAGCAAGAGAGGGAACACAAGCAGGGGGAGTGGGAGAGGGAGAAGCAGGCTTCCCGCAGAGTGGGGAGCCCGATGCGGGGCTTAATCCCAGGACCCTGGGATCATGACCTGAGCTGAAGGCAGATGCTTAAAGACTGAGCCATCCAGGTGCCCCTACCCCTTCCCTTTCAATATGCACTTCCTAGTCCCTATTTATAGATGTACCATTTTTATATAATTAAATGTCACAAGTGTTCTAACCATACTATCCAGTTAAATACAATGACACATTTAATTTTATTGAGAACACTAGAGTGATCTTAGTGTTGATTTGTCTGCTTTTCAGTGTCATGGAAACATCACATACAGCAAATGGTATTTGAGAGTGATGGTCAAAGCTATTTTCTAAACTGCTCCCTCCTCCTAACTATATCATGTTCCCAAATAATAACATTCATAAATGCCAGAACATACCATTCATAACTATTCCTTACTGATGGAGGAGATAGCATGGACTTTATCAATATGGTGAACATAACCCTTAGTTTACTGGAGATAAACTAACCTGACTTATGCCTGCTAATAGTACCCACCTTTAGTTCTGAAAAGTGTTCATATTTTGATAAGTCCTATAAGCACCTTTATTTTGGAGTAATTCAGTACTAGGTAGCCATAACTGTACATTTTTTCCTTCCTCAGATTCACAGATTCATGGCATTTTATTGTATGTGCTCTGTGATCAAGAAATGCTAATTGAGGGTATGTGCAAACTATCTTCAGGATACTCAACATTTTTTAAGGCATATGAGAAAGAATACACTTGCCTTACATCAAACCCTCAACTCAGTCCTCCCTCCTCAGTGAACACAATCATAAAACTTGGGTTTTCCCAAATGGCTGATATCAAGATACAAGATGTGGTTGGCAGAATAATGCCCCCACCCTCAAGGATATCCATGTTTATCCCCAGAACTTGAGAATACACTATGTCACATGGTAAGGGAAATTAAGGTTGCTAATAAACTGACCTTGAGATGGAGAGATGACCTTGATTTGGGGATTATCCAGGTGGTCCTTATAAGTGAAAGAGTGAGGAACCACAGTCAACTCAGAGTGATGCAATTTAGGAATTTGATCCAGTATGGCAGCTGTGAAGATGGAGGAAGGGGGCCATGAGCCAAGGAATGTGGGTGACTTCTAGAGATTGGAAAAGGGTAAGGCAAACAGATTCCCCCCTACTGCTTCCAGAAAGGAGTACAGTCATGCTGACACCTTGATTGAATCCCAGTGACAGCCGTTTTAGGCACCTGACCTCCAGAATTATAATAAATTTCTGCTGTTTTAAGCCACTAAATTCGTGGCAATTTGTCACAGCGGCAATAGGAAACTAATACACAACTTTAAGTAGTGCTGATGCTATGATCATTTATGTTGCACTTATATATAAAATAAAAATTCAGAACAACATCCTCTTTGAGCCTAGAGCCAAGCAGAGGCTTGTTTCTTTAACAAGTTTGTTTGCTTTCCATTGGTAGACAGTAAGATCTACATGTTGGTTTTCTCCCGTTTGCCCGAAAATCTAAGAAAGTAAGAGTTAAGTTTTATGGTTAACTCTTATGACTAATAACAGTTAGTCAACTATTAGTTAATAGTTAACTGTAGCCTTTTCTTCATTCTATGAATTTTCTCTTCCCAATTTTTACATTAGGTATTAGTCTTTTACTCTGATTAGTGGTTTTGATAATATCAACTTTGAGTACATTTGTTTATTTTTTTAAGATTTACTTATTTATTTGAGAGAGAGAGAGTGAGCATAAGCAGGAGGGGCAAAGGGAGAGGGAGACAGAGAATCTCAAGGAGACTCTGCACTGAACACAGAGCCTGAGCAGGGCTTGATCTCATGATCACAACCTGAGCTGAAACCAATAGTCAGACACTTAACCAACTCTCTCACCCAGGTGCCCCAACTTTGAATACATTTGTAAAGAGAAAGGATAAGTTACAATATAATAGTAATAAATTAAAACATAGCTTTATTCTAACTGATTAGATTTTGATAATAAATTGCAATATAATAGTAATAAATCAAAACATAGCTTTATTCTAACTGATTAGATACTGATAGTAAATTTCTATAGGATGAAGAACGAGAAATGTCAGTCTTGCCCAACACACAGGTTTAGAATTAGTCATTAATTTACATTAAGATAATAAAAAAAAAAAAAAGAAAATAAAGAAAAACAGTGAATGGGGTAATAATTCTTTTCTAATTCTGTTTTCCTTTGTCTATTCTTATAGATGAGGTCAGCAAGTTAAATTGGGAGTCATATAAAACTAGTTCAACCATAACTGTTGGTTAATTAATCAGTCACAGTTTATCATTTTATATTCGGAGTCTAACTAGAATTGTACTCAGGAAAGAAATGAAATATAACCCTGTTTCTCCCAACAACTTTCTTATTTATAGAATATTGCTTATGTCACTGGTTTTGGAGTTTATAAATATTTGGCATTTTTTTCCTCAAATCTGTATGAATTACTTTTTTACTGAGTACTAGCTATACATGTTTTAGATTGCATATAATTTAGCTTCAAAAGAACTCCTATTTCCTTATGATCACGTGAGATGGTTCGCCACGCTCTATAGAATGTTATAGGATTGGTTAGCAGAGCATGATACAGACATCAAGTTCAATAGAAGCCAAAGAATGGAAAGGTCAAGTTTGCCTGGAGTCTTGCTGTTTCCTAGAAGAGTTGATATGTGAATTAGATTCTTTTCTTGCATAAGTACACTA
Source organism: Phoca vitulina (assembly GCF_004348235.1). Classification (NCBI taxonomy): domain Eukaryota; kingdom Metazoa; phylum Chordata; class Mammalia; order Carnivora; family Phocidae; genus Phoca; species Phoca vitulina. The sequence goes on from NW_022589708.1 coordinate 6,862,742, forward strand.
TTAAAACAAATGTGATTTCACAGTATAAACAAATGTGTCATATGTGGGACAAGACACATACCAGAACTTTGGTTTCAGATTTAACATTGGAGAATATTAATGGATAAGAACAAATAGACAAAGACTCAGAGTTTGTATACAAATAACCCTGAAAAGATTCTTACTATTTGTGAATAGAATTAATTTTTAACTGCTCCCTCTTGGTTTTGGTCTTTATTCATTTCCGTATTTATTAAAAAATGAAAATAAAGAAATGCTGAAAAGACTTGCAACTACATTGAATCATTCAGGGAAATATACATAAATGTCTGTGTGTGTGTGTGTGTGTGTGTATGTTTAACTTGTAACTTTTGAAAAAAGAAATCAAGTTAAAGCATAGTAATGACCCCATGGACTAAATTATTACTGAATCCTGCTTCAATCTAACTCTTAGGTGAGTTGAAATTAATCTCAGTAACTACAATTGAATGTAAAGAGTAAAAGCTTACATCAGGCACATTAAAAAATATATTGCTTAACCAACTGAACCACCCAGGCACCTGCCGAAAAATATATTGCTGAGTGCCTATCTTGTTAATTAACTGTGTTAGATACCAGAAGAAAAAATATGCCTGTTTATCTGTAAAAGAGCATTATTACATTGGGCATAAATATTCCAAGTATAGATCTTTGCATGCATGCACACATTCATTCATTAATTCTTCACATATATGTATATGTATATATATATATATATAAAATCACCTGTTTTTATTAAATAAAAATAATAATTAAAAACAAATCAAGCATATTTCCTTGCCTTAATTGTGGGTATGTCAAATCAGAGTACATAATTCATTTATTTAGCTCCAGACCATAACAAAATTGCTTGACATATTGTAGGTGCTTAATAAATATTTTGTGAACTGATCTAGATTACTGCAATCCAGATTCTGCATAAGGCCATTGCTTTAAATATTTATGGCAGCTGGGTCCAACCTCCACTTAAGTTCTATCGTTGTTATTGTTTTTCCCTCCCAAGAGAATCATTCCAGTTTTTTCAACCATTTGTCAGACAAGAAGGTTTTTGTCAGTCTCCTATGTATTCCATCTTAACCTTTAAGCTCTGGAAGACTTTTAAGAAACTGCATTCCTTGCTATAGGAGACTATTGAGGGAAAAAAAATAGAAATTCTCCCAAGCTATTTCTAATAGGATGCATATTAGCTAAAATAATAAAGACTAAAGATTTGAGCATGGGCTGAAAATCATAAGATCATGTAAAGTAAGTCACACGACAGATTATCAGGGTTTCAAATATGTTTGGGTCCTTATATATAATATAGTCTCAGTTAACTGATTATTTTAATATTTCAACAGGATTCTTCTATTTCACTTATTTTCAACTGGAGATTGCTTTGTCAGAGTCAGCTTGCTTTCAACCTCGGGGGCATTTTTCAGTGTTTGGAGACATTTTTGGTTGTCCCAACTGTGGATGGAGGATACCACTGTCATTTGGTGGATAACAACCGGGGATGCTGCTAAATAGTCTACAAGGCATAGAGCATTGCCAAGGTTGACACACTGATAAATTTGCATTGTAATATGGCTTTCAAGCTACATTTTATAGCATATTAGCAAATAAAAAAGATCTAAAAGGACATCTTCAAATAAATTTGTTATTATCACTCAATTTCCACAGTCACACTAAATGTGAAAGCAAGTTCTGGGATTCATCCAATATTGTAACTTTTTAAGCTTCTCAAGATCCTTGAATATTCCCAAGGTGCCAAACTTAAAAACCAGTGACACTAGGATATCAGAATAGCTAGTTTTCTGTGTCTCCTGAGCAGAAGCTCCTTGCACGTTACCCAGTGCGGGACATAGTCTCACCTTTGGTTTCCAGGAGAACCACTGGGATCCTACCATAGTCAATCTTGCCTTTGGGCCAGGGGCAACTGGTATGCTCCTTAGAGCCTTGAAAACAGAGCTATTGAGGCACCAGTAAAACGGGGTTCATTTCATGTTCTCTGATTGTAGGATCTTTCTTATGTATAGATGAAGTTCAGTTACATGATCCCAGCTTGTACTGTTAATCCTAGTCCTTTGTCACAATGTCTTTTGCTGTCCGAAGGAACTAATAATAATAACTCTTAATTAAAAGAAACCCAGAATATTTATCAGCCTGTGAGGCAATCTTTGGCTTTCTTTTGTTTTTCTTTATAATATGCCATTGTGGTTTTTCCTGATCACCTCTACCATCTGAAAGCATTTCGTGGCACTTTTCATGTATGTAATATAATACAGTTTGAAGGGGACCGAAATATTCTATGCTTCTACACTTAGGAAGATGAGAGGCAGAATGAGGAGCTCAATTTCTTTGTTGAGATCATTTGGCGTAGGTGTTAATTTGCCAAGGTATTGCTCAATTACTGCTCAGACCCTGAGCATTGTACTCTCTTAGTGGGTAAGTATTTATGAAGAGATTTAAAGAAAATACATCACTGGTAAATGTTTACTCAGTGTTTCGTGTTTGATCGTTTTGGTACAATCTTTCGACTAAAGCTGGAATCTATTTTCAATGACTGCATATGAATGCAGCACACGTCCTGCAGCCTAACAGATGCCATCTGTAAAAGCATTTACTTTAAATTAGTGGAATAAGTAATCAAAAGGGCTTTGTACTTAATGCAAAACTTTTGGTGACTATTAAATGCTCATTAGAGGGTGTTTTTGCTGTATGACTGTCAAAATCAGCAGGACGTTTATGTTAGGTTTCCTGAGTGGGTCAAGATTGAATATGATTTTACAACCTAAATAACATAAATGAATGCAGGTTATTTCAGCATCTCCAGATGTTTTTTAAACTCTTTGCCCCTAAACCCAAAACTTAGTGCCATTTCAAATTCTGCAATGGTATTTTAGTAAAGATTTTTTAAATTAAATATTTAGCATGTTTAGATAAGTAGGCTACTTTTTCCTACTCCCAACATTTATAAATGAAAAGCAGATACTATCTCTAATGCTAAATATTACTCCAGCCCATCTTTTATGGAAATATATCCCCAGGGAATCAGATAATATTAAATCAGCTTAACTATGCACTTATTACAATAGCTAATTATCTAAAGTTTTTAATTATCTTATGATGGCTTATTTGGTAGATTATGTATGTATCGCAACTTGATTGAATCTCTGGAAATGTCCTTATTATCACTTTGCTTTTAATTAAACATTCAATAGCTGTCTTGTTTAATCTAGAGAGATGCATCTATTATTCTCACTGTTGTTATTTATATGGTACTATGCACAGGAATGGTGCTGTATAACGAGAATAAATGCTTCACCCAAATCACGGTTCTCACATTGAGGAAATGAAGTCTCACATCTATTAACTGAAGTCTGTAAGTGCTCTGATTATAAAAGATGATTTTGAAGACCCTTCCCTCATCTTGGAGGAGGAAAAAGCCCCAGAGTCCATGGGTCATATTCAACTTGCTTGCAGGCAGAATTGCCCTTCAAGTAGTTAGATCAGCATTGATGGTCAAGTTCAGAAAAGCAAAGCAGAGTTAAGCTGGAGTAATAAAAGCCTGACAATTTATAAAAATACTTAAGGTCTGCATGTTGTCATTTTCTTTGGGAAATCTATAAATGGGCAAATTAACCTGCTTCTCTACTTTTGAGAATCTTTGCTGTGGGCCTTAATGGTATTGCCCCCTCTGGTTGTCCAGAGTCAGAATTGTCTTCTGATTCTTAAAACTCTAAATGCCTGTCAACTTTGTCTCTGGAGGCTCAAATGTACCATACAATCTCAAGAGGAAAAGGGGAAAATTGCCTTGATTTTGTTTCCATTGCAAAGATCTCTTTTCTCTAGGTCAGTTTAAAAAGCCTCTCTCTTCTCTTTTCTAACACAGACTTAAAACAGAAAAAAACCCTGTTAATCCTCATCTGACATGGAGGAATTTACAAACAGCTTCTGAAGGACAAATTCTTTTGGGGGAGAGGGTAATAGAACAGCTGTTAGAAAGTCCACTGAAGTGTCACCTGTGTTGGCTGGAGGGGTTGATCCTATCCATGTAAGTAACCCCAAGAATGAGGGAATTGAGCTAAATCCCATCTACAATGGGATGAAAAGAAGTATCCTCATTTTATTAATAGCTATTATCTGTTGGAAATGGAATTAGATTCCTCGTCATTCAATTATTTATTATTGATGCTTTCTTTCGAATGTTCAATAAAGGCTTCATTGTTTGGATACAAACCTCAAAAGAAAAAAGCATATCCTTTACCTTAAGCCCCTCACAGTCTATTGGGAAACATATTTGAGTACAAAGTGATAATGCAGTGATATAATGGACTGCTCTGATTTTATAGGTGAGAGTAAAATGCTATGAAAAAATGACGTGCTTATAAAACACAATAAAAGAAATATTGGAGGAAGAGGCAACAGGTGAACTTATTCTTGGAGGAAGAGACATAATAAAGCAAGTTGTAAGTTAGGAGGTAAAAGATGAGATGCTGTCTTCATGTCAGAGGAAGAAGTACACGTAATGACATGGAGGTGAGATCTTCTGCTTGTATTATGTTTCCAATATTCAAGGGGAATACATCAATTTCTATGCATGTTTATTTATATAACAAATAAATTAGCTATCAATTAGCCAGTCTGATAAATTTCAGCCATATTAATCCCCGAGGTGGTTAGTGTGGCAGAAATAAAATCAGATTATCTCAAACTCATTCAGTAGAATTTACTGTAGAATATCTGAGCAAAACTTTCTCAGTTGGCTCATATTTAAGTGAGGAAAACCATTTTATTGAAAGAAAGAGAAAGCGTGCATGCACAAGTTGAGTTTGTGGTGAGTTGCAAGCTAAACTATCAGCTTGTGTCACAGGACACCATGTTTACTTGAAAGAAAGCCTGACATACAAATTGTGTCCATCCAGATTTGAATATGTGGTGACATGTTTTCAAACTGAGTCAGATGAGCATATTACTTCAAGAACAACTAATAAAGTATTAACTACAAATTACAAAATTTGAGCTTCCAATCAAAATTAGAATTTTGGAAAAATTGTATTTGCCACAATGAGCTTGAAATCATCACAAAATTTAAAGAATTTTTTATTGAGATGATTGACATTGGCAGGCATTTTTTTTCCTAATGTTGTATAACAAAATGTGTCAACATTTGGAAGATCTGCATAATTGAGCAAATGAATATTTTTCAAGGGATGGTGATCCTACAAAATCGTGCACATGTAAAAGGTCTATCCAAAGGGCAAGGTAGACCAATGGATTTAATAGAAAAAACTACAGAAAATTTATTGATAAAGTTTCAGTTGCACGTTGTAACCAACCTTAAGACAATACCATTTAATAAGCTTGAGTGTAGTATCAATGAATATCTACAAATATCTGAAAAGATTCTTAAGTAAATATTCCTCTCTTCCAATGATATATCTATATTTCTGTGTGAGGCCATATTCCCTTAATTTACTCACCCGGAACAACATATTGAAGCAGATTAAAAGCAGACCCTGATATGAGAACCCAGCTGTCTTCCATTAAACCAGACATTAAAGAGATTGGCAAAACTGTAAAACAGTACCACTCTAGTTGAATTTTCTTAAAAGAATAAAACATAATTATTTTAAAATATATTATTTATATTAATATGTTCAGGTATATTATTATTTTGAATGAATTACTTAATATTTTAAAAATTTACTACATTTAATTGCTTAGATAATAAATATTGGTAGATATAGTGACAAAAACCGAAATTCTTTGAAATTCTCAATAATTTGGAGGAAGTATGACATCAACATACTGAGAACCTCTGTGCACTAGTTTCCTAGGGTTGCAGTAACAAAGTACCTCAGACTGGGTGGTTTAAACAAAAGAAATGTATTCTCTCATAGTTCTGAAAGCTATAAGGTGCTGATTAGGCCATGTTCTTCATGAAAACTCTAGGGGAGAGTCTGTTCCATGCCCTTCTCTTAGCCTTTGCTGTTGCTGGGAATCTTTGGCATTCCTTGGCTTGCATCTGCTCAGCTCCGAACTCGGGTATCTTCTCTGTGTGTGTCTGTGTCTGTGTTTCTTAGGACATCAGTCATATTGGTTAAATGGCCCACCCTACTGCAGTATGACCTTATCTGAATTTACATCTTAATTACACCACAAAGACTATTTCCAAATAAGATCCCATTCACAGGTACAAGGAATTAGGACTTCAGTATATCTTTTGGAGGATACAATTCAACAGACGATAGTCTGTTTAATAGATACACTTAGCATGAAGACACATTGCCTTACAGCCTTTCTTTTCTGTTGTTGCTCTTCTGTTGAGATATTTTTGATTTTTTAAATCTTCTTTATGCTATGCTGTTGTGTAGTTGACACTCAATAAATGATTGCTGAATGAATTGACCACTGAATTAATTGATCAATAGGACCTTGTAAGGGCCCCCTAAGATTCCTTGATTATTGCTTATTTGCATCTTTTGAGACTTCAAGGATCCTTTATTTTTATGCATTGTGTGACATAGTTTCCTACTTGATTTCTTTCTGGAAAGGCAGTGTAATGTATGGAATGAATGTGGAATTATTTACAGATGGCCTTACCTGCTTAAAATACAAAGCCCATCATTTTGGTAGGAGTATAATTTTGAGCCTATTATTCCACATCCCTCAACCTCATTCTTTCCGTGTAAAGATAGGAGTAAAAATGCTGCCCTTAGAAATTTTGTAAGAATTAAATTCGACAATCTATATGAAAGTCTGATGTAATGTTCCAGATCTGGTTGCTCAGAGGAATCCACTCTGAATTCTGAAAGTCTGGGAAGGAGCCCAGGGTTGTGAATTTTTGGCAGGACCTCAGGTGAGGGTGTGTAGACAGGTTTGCGAAGTAGCAGTGCAACGTATTACCCACACGAGGAAAATCAGACTGATTATGTGCTGGAATGGATGCCACTTCCATTAACCTGTCTGGATATCAAAACCTTTAGTAGCGATCTCAAGTAGGGCAGACCCAGTTCAGGTGACAAGTTATATATAACAATACACTAAGGATTTCTTGATAAGAAACATTATAATTATTTCTTTTTTGTTTTGGTTTTGTTTTGTTTTTGAAAAGGGAGTTTGTTGAGAAAGACTACATCTGTTTCCTTTTCTTTCCAATGGAGGGCTGCTTTTTCATTAGAATAAGAACTGAAAATACATCTCACATTCAATAAAACCATGACAATATCCTGGGTGGAAGGACACAAAAACCTCCTTGGGGGGTAGCCCTGTTCCCAAACTTCAGCTTTGAAGTATTGTGTACATTGTAAAACTCCCTGGCTCAGTGCTTGGCATAGATTAGAGGCTCAACAATTGTTAGATTCTCTTCATCTCAGTTGTCTTCAAACAAACATTTTGGGTCATGGATATGCTAAGATCCAATAAGGTGTTTTGTTTCATTTTTTTTTTTTTTTCTAGAGCTCTTGGGTATGCAGTGGAGACAATGTGTCAGAAGTAGTTTGTACTTCCCTAAGGTAGTCAGCAGCATGCTGAAGCTATTTACTTAAAGCTAATTATTAACAACTTAAATAGCATTTCAAGAGAAAAGGGAATCGGAACTGGATGCTTATGTTTTAAAAAGGATGAAGCAAAGCTATAATGTTGGCACTTTGCAGTGCTTTCTTATCTATCTGGTTATACATTTCAGGAAAATGTTTCTGGCGTTAAAGTTCAAAATGAGCTAAGCTTAGCTTCAAGGGGTAACACGGAGATTCCTGATACTTTTGTTTTAATGGTAGCACAACACAGAATAGAGCATCTGAGCTCATATTGTAAATGACATCCTCTGGTCTTTTCCAACAGACAATGTTGTCCAGTGTTCTTTTTAAATCAAACAAAATCTTTGTACGGGTTTCTCTCTGACAGCAGCCCAAGCTGGAGATCTTGATGTAAGGTGGATTCCAATTTGAAAGGAGGGAGGAGCCCAAAAGGAAGAAGAACCCCTCAAATTTTCCAGTCACTGCTGGGTGAGGCTTGGCTGCCTGACTACATGAGAACGTGGCTTGGTTAGAATGTGCTAGCGCTTGGTTTGGAACAAGTCACGGGCGGCTCAGCTGCCTGCCTGAAAGAGATCTGCTGTAAACTTACTTATTTAACCTATTAGATGCACCTATCACTTCATTGTCTCTGGCCACATTTACAAGAGCAATAAAGAAAGCTAATGGTTCTCTCCCGGCAATTGGGGAGAGTACCTTGAGTTCAAACAAGATGCAAGAGTGTGGAGTTCAACTGCCGCTTTCTTAAAAAAAAAAAAATCTTAACATTTTTTCTTTCTTTTTTTTTCTTTTTGGGATTGTCATGCAATAAAATTACAAAGGCAGAGTATATACTTTTAACTGGCACGTTAAAGAAAATAAAACTACAGAAAGCCTTTCACATTCTCCTTCGGGGCAGTCTATGTTAAGGGAGACTTCTTAGAATGGGCACTACGGGAAGGGACCAGTTCCCACATCCCCAATAGCACATCCCATGTGAAGACATGTCCTTGATCAGACATGCTTTTGAATTTCCATCAGATTAATGAGCATGCCACAGCATCCAGCAGATCTGCAGTTGCTGCATCGTGCTGCCTATGCGGGTTTTCTATAGAATTTTAAGTGGGTTAGGTGGCTCCTTTGAGCATGAAAACATGCAGTGATAAAGAAGTCTGTGTGGTATGTATATGGGTATGCACGCTAACATGCATGGACAGAAGTGTGTCAAGAGCAATCTCAATAACTAGACAGGTGAAGTGGTGCAATAGCCAAGTTAAAGGACATAGATTTCACTCAACATCTGGTTATTAATTATTTCCTACATATATACACGATGTTAACAAATACAATTAAGTTAAGACATGGTAATCTGCTCACTTGAGCTCAGAATTTCTAGTTCTTTGTTATTTTCATTTCACTGAAGTGGTAAGCCACAACATGTGTCGAATTATGTCAAAGGAAGATGGGGGGGAACCCACAATAATTGACCAAGGATCAAGGCAAATGAAGGATATACATTTTGAAATCATTTCTAACATAATAAATTACCTGTGCTTCAAGTACCACAGAACCTTCAAAGGGCACAGAAGTTCACATCAGAATGCATACAACAAATCTTCTTTATCCCCTTCTAATTGATTCCACTGTTCCCATTGCAAACCAACAGTAAAAAAAATACTGAATTTTTCTTTTCTTTTACTTGAATATTAATATTGCCAAGTTTCTGTTTACTACACTTTGTGGAAAATTGCATAGCTAACATGTCACCAACAATGATGGAAGAGATTTCGTGCCTAACTCCATAAATCAATAACTATTTAAATAGATTTCCTTTAGAAAAATCCCGAAGACATTTCCTTTAAAATTTTGTTTGAGTTTATTACTATATGAAATCATCGATTCTGGGTCTTTGGGGATAAAAAGATTAATCTTACCAACTAACACTTTATATCCTAGTTGTAGAGATAACACCAGGGCATAAGTCAATATAATCTAAGAGGGAAATACTAAATACAACAATAACAGTACACTTACATTTTAAAGTAAATTCAGAAGAAGAAATTATTTCAGAGAATTTAATTCTTTTTAATAAATCTTTCTTGGCCAGATAGGATATAAAAAATTTTGCTATGTATTGGGAATTCAAAGTTGAGTTTGGAATAATCTTTGGCCTCGAGGTGGATAATACACTGTGGAGAAGATAATTGTGAATCAGGGAATTGATGAAAGAGAGGAATGCAGAAATATATAGATGTAGAAAGACTAATTCTCCTGTTCTTGCTTGAGAATATTAGGAGGATGAGGGCCCATTAATGAGCACATCAAATAGGAAGGCCTTACTGTGTGAAGGTTGCTTGACAGGGACAGGTAGGAGACAAGATTGGAAAATGGAGCAGAACCAGGCTATCATGGACCTCCGAGGGCTCCAGGTTTTCAGTTCAATATCTGAGAATTTGAATATGAGTCTGAGTATGTGAGCAATAGGATTGGAGAGCTCTGATCTAGAACAACAAAATCTGGGTTTAGAACAAAGGTGTTTGGATTAAAAAAAAACCCACGAAAACCTAGAGGTAGGGACCTACTTATAAGTTATGCCATTGGGTGGGAGGGAGAGGATTTGAGGGAAGTTATCAGGGGCTATGTGGTATCGTCTGTGGAATTATAAAAAAATGGATGCAAAAAGATGCTACAGAGGCAAGAATAATGCTTCGATAAAAATTGATATGGGAGAAAAAGAGGGTGGAGTCAAAGCTAACGCTGAGTATTTAAACATGGCTAACGTGGAGGCTGGTGCAATTAATGCAGAAATAAAGGAACTAGAAGAAAGAATTTGGAAGAACAGGCAGACTGAACTCGAAGAGCTGATGAGTTTCTATGGTGTATGCCCAGCAGGCAATCAGAAATCTGGGGCTGGATCTCAGGAAACAATCAGGGGTGGAATAAACATTTGTAAATCATTTGAAGAGAACTATAATCCGAAGTCATGAGATTGATTTAACAAGATTGCCACGAGACAGAGAGTCAGGGGTAGATCTCAGAACAGCCACAGTGGGAGTCGGGAAGTGGGACACAAAAGGAAGCAAGCAAAGGAAACAGAAGAGGGCCAAGGGTAGAAAGGGTGTTTACACAGGGCAACACAGGGTCAGATTGCAGCGCATAAAACAATGTCTCTTTTGGAACACACTTGTGTTTTATTTGGAAATAGCCAATATTTATGTTTTGCCCTCATCTTTACCTGGTACACAAGGAATACTCACTGATTCTCAGACATTCCTATTTTGAAAATACGTTTGGTTTCCCCTAAGCTAAAAAATGATGGCTTGAACTATGTTTACACCTAGTGGGTAGTGTGGGTTTACCAGTTTCGTGTCCACAAGTCACTTCCCTAAATATGCATTTTCAACAGTTGGTCTTAAGTAGCAGTAATTAAAGTTGACATCCGACCTGCATTGAAGGAGCTCTTGTGCTGTGTACTCAGCACGGCAGGTCACCTAGAAACAAAATACCCTGGGAATACGCAGAAAGAGAGTTTGTGTTTGGCCTGAAGTCACTGATGCCTCAATGCAGGAAGGAAGAGCTGATAATAACTCGAAGCTGTGGACCCACCTCCCTCACTTTCTTCTCTTTCTTTTTATCTTTTCTCTCTTCTAAGTCTTCGGTTAGTCTAAGTAGAGGAAATTCACACTTACATAATGAACTAAAATGACTTCATGTGAGAAAGGATCATTATATTCTCAACATATTTTTTTCTCGCCACAGCACCTACATGCACACAAATAGAGAAATATATTTAGGAAAGGGATTTTTGTTGACGGTAGTTTTCTTTCCATCTCAAATATCCTCCATTCCCGCTATACACTCCTTTGTTTCAGACTTAGGCCTTGGAAAATGTTAACATTTTAGTATCATTACTTAAGCATCTAAATAACATCCATACTTGCACAAATTCCATGTTTTATGTATCTCTTTGTTTTACATAACAGATTCATTTATTTTAAATAACACTCAATTATTTCTGAACTAATGCAAATTGGTCTAGTTATTTCACCTTCAGAAAAAAATACAAGGTTGTCTATTTCTTAGTCTTTAATAAGATATAATATTTATTTGTTTTCTTAGACTTTGAATTGTAAAATAGCTGAACCTCTTAGAAATATTACTTGTTCCTGGAGGAAAAAAAAGCACCAGGATCCCAACTACCATCCACCTTGTGTGGTCACTGGTCACTGTCTTCAGAATCTCAGACTGTTTTTCAAGTCCTTGTTTGTCTTTCAGGTGACCTTTCTTGTGAAAATAGGTTACCTTGTTACTCTGAATATCAATTACAATGTCCTTGGCTCCCTCTTGATAGTATGGAATTGAATTCCTCTTCCACTGAGTGTCCACAATAAAGGACTTATTCAGCAGGCTGAAGATGGTGTCATTTGAAATGGCGAAAGGAAGCCCTCATTTTCATTCCAATTAGCGAAGAAGGGAGAGAGCTGCTGTCTTACCCTTACTTCTCATTGCCTAGGAAAGGAACGACACCGGAAATTGGACCCCAGCCCCTGCCTAGGCTGGTCGAAATCAGCCGTATCTAGCAGACAAGAGGCAGTTTGTGAATATGGAAGCCTGGCTTTCAAATTGTCTTGGGTTAGTTACCAACATTTTCCCCAGAGGGAAACATAGTGCAATGATCCTTCCCTTAGTAATAAGATTTTTCCATGAAGGCAAGTTAAGAGTGGAATAGAAGGAGTCTGAGGATGAGCTATGATTGTCTTGTGTAAACAAAAAGCTCCATGCTGCTTGTTAGCTGTTCTTTACCTTTTAGGACAGACAGAGACCAAGAAGATACTAATATTTGTAGATGATGTCAATTGCTTATTTTCCCCAATATGTGAATGTGATTTTTTAGTACTGATATTATCTTACTTTTATGGACTCTCTTCCTTGCCATCAATATATATTTATGTGGGGAAATATTGTATTTTGTTTAGTTGCAAAGGATTAATTAAAAATAAAGTATTATATTTTAAGCAATTTAAAAAATTCTATTTGCACCCAAATAAAAGATATCATGTGCTCTAACTAAGTAGTTTTAGAGTCATACTAAATTCACTAGAATAGAAAGAAATTATGAAATATTTGAGATGCAAAAAAGAGTAATGTATACAATCTGAATTGTGTCTACTCCTGTCTTCATATCTGTTTCAATGAAGAATAAGTTTGTATTTCTTTCATTTTTTCTGGTTCAGAGTGATTCAGGGAAAGGCAGAATTAGAGAAGTTGGGGAAGAGAAAGAAATATATGAGGATAGATTTTGCAAGTTACAGATAAGATAAAATGATAAGGCCAGATGGAAAAGGGCATTGAGGTTTTAGAGAAATTTTTGAAGAATAGTTATAAAGAAATGTTCACAAAACAGTATTAAATAGAATGAGGGCAGTGCTGAGTAATTATTTTATAAGGGACTCAGGAAAACTGCATCAGGTAGACAAATAGTGAACATAGTGTATCTTCAATGATTAAAAATTTTTTGCTGGGTGTTATATGGAACTAATGAATCATTGAACACTACATCAAAAATTAATGATGTGCTATATGTTTGCTAATTGAACTTAATAAAAATTTTTCTAATCAAGGAGATACTATAATTGGAAATTTTTTATTCCAGATAAGATCTTTTGTATTATATCCAGGAAAATTATGAGAATCATTTGATGTGAACGTTAACAATGTTATTTTGTCACAAGTGTCTCAGTTTGAATAATTACACATTTTTTTTTATTATGAGCTATTATGAGCAAACTATACCTATATTAAAATCACATAAAGGTAATACACATCAATTCTATGTTGTCCACCTTCTATGCCCGCTGATGTGCTGAGGACCAATGGAGTCGTTGAGTACAAGTTATTTATTTATACAATATGCACTGGTCAATCATTAGGAGGTCATCAAGAAATAAACTGAGATGAATCAAGTCAAAATCTGGTTAAGAGATCTTCACCAGCTGCTCTTCCCTGTTTTCCTGGACTGCTAACCTGGACTGGGTAAAAGATGTGGTCTAAATACACATTAAGTGCAGAACTTGAGCCTCCTGTGGCTTCATTCTGGATGAGACCCATAGAACTACCATAAAGGGTGAGGGAGTTTCCCATTAAGCAAGAGTATTGCTCATGGCGAAGTTTTCCTCATTGCTATACAGAACTGTTTTGTGTTCTCTCTATACTTTTAATTATAACTGGAATGTTGAAATTATAACATAAAGATCAGTTGGTCTATTCATTCTTTTGGTTATTCATTTAATCAACTACAACTGATTTTCAATTTCAATACTGTATGTACGGGTCTGGATGCTGGCATGAAACACGAAATAAAACACATGGTGCTCACCTCCATGGATGTTGCCGTCTCCTAGAAATCAAACAAACCTAGTAGGAAAATTACTGTAATTATTATCATGATGATTACAATGACAGGTTGTACATACTGTGAAGAGGAGACAGGGCCAGCTTCGTCAGGGCACAGCCTGCATGATCATTCAGGGGCTCCTGCTTAGAAGGGCCAACTCTTGGGTTGGTGCTCTGCTGGCATCTTCTGAAATTGTACATAATTTTCCAATGGGGCTCCATATTCTCCCTTTGCACTGGGCCCTGCAAATATGAAGCTGGTCTTGAGAAGATGCTACAGTAGTGAAAAACAAGGGGGTACCTAGGTTAGAGATGATAATGAAGGAGCACTACCTCGGAGAAGGGCATTCCAATCAGATTTCTCCCACATCATACGCGTAGGTTAAAAATAACCAGACCCAGCCCTTTCCCTGTTCCTAATCCACCTGCAGCTCTGGCTAAAGGGATGGCGGTCACAGAATGAACAAGTTAACTGGTAGGAGGCAGATAGGTACATAATATAGTTCCAAACGCTTTTTTTGAAAACTATGAAGAAATGCTTTTTAAAAATGGACAAAGGAGGGGTGCCTGGGTAGCTCAGTCATTTAAGCATCCCAACTCTTGATTTCAGCTCAGGTCTTGATCTCAGGGTCTTGAGTTCAAGCCTGTGTTGGGCTTCATGCTGGGTGTGGAGCTTACTTTAAAATAAAATAAAATAAAATAAATAAAATAAAAATGGACAAAGGATACAAAATTCACAAAACAATAAATAAAATAGGCCAATAAAATATGAAAAGATGGCTCTCTCAAGAATCAGAAGTATAAAAAGTAATCCAATAGCAGATAATGGACCTGTCAAATTGGCAATAAAAAAATATGATGTCCAGATTTGGTGTATTAGTCAAAGTACTTGTTGTAAGAAATATAAGGTTTATCTGGGTTACACCAGGATAGTTTATAAGAAAGAAGTTAGATAACTCACAGGGTTGGGGAGGGGTATTAGAGAACGAGGCCTGAAACCAAGCATGACAGCATAGTGCCCCAAACCATGCTTAGCAATTGCCCTGAAAACTTTCCAACCAGGGAATGGCAGAAGAGTTCCCGCAAAGAAGGGTGGCAAGAAGAAGGACCATTCCACTATCAACAAGGTAGTGAGCAGAGAGTCCACCATCAACATTTACAAGCCCATCCATGGAGTGGGTTTCGAGAAGTGTTTCCATCCGGCATTCAGAGAAATTCGGAAATGTGCCATGAAGGAGATGGGAATTCCAGATGTGCACATTGAAACCGGGCTCAACAAAGCTCTCTGGGCCAAAGGAATAAGGAATGTTCCATACCGTATCTGTGTGCGGTTGTCCGGAAGATGTAACAAGGATGATGATTCACCAAACAAGCCCTCTACATTGCTTACCTGTGTACCTGTCACTGCTTTCAAAAATCTACAGAGAGTTACTATGGATGAGAACTAAGCACTGATTGTCAAATAAAGGTATGAAACTGCAAAAAAAAAAAAAAAAAAAAAAAAAAAAAAATTTAAAAATTGCCCTGAAAAGAAAACCACCACAAATGCTACTGTGCCATGTAACAAAAGTAAAAACCATTTTCATTTCTTCTCCACTTAAGACACTTCCAGATCAGGAAACTTAAAACTACTTTACCCAGCATCCTGACACTCATTCCATTACCACTTGCAGCATGACGGATTTTGTAAAGGGCTTTCTTCCTCACGCCACCTGTCACACATACAGCATTACTCATGTTGAAGAAAAAATGATAAATTGAACTTTTTTAGAGCTCAAAGTCTGTATTTATCAAAAGATATAATTAAGCCATGGGCTAGAAAATATATCTACAGCTTATTTGACAAAGACTTATAACCAAATATATAAAGAACTCCAAAAACCCACAATTAAAAGGAAAACAACACAGTAAAAAAAAAAAACAAACCTTAAACATAGAATTACCTTATAAATCAGCAATTCCACTCCTACGTATCTACCCAAAAGGATAGAAAACAAGTACATGTCCACACACCTTTGTAACAGCACTATTCACAATGGCCAAAAGGTAGAAATAACCTAAATGTCCAAAAACAGATGAATGGAAAAACAAATTGTTTTATACTTACAATGGACTATCATTTTGCCATAAAAAGAAATGAAGTAGTGTCACATGCTACTCCATGGGAGAACCTCCAAAATACTGTTATTTATATTCTTAAACCCTTCCAAGGGTAATTTTAAGTGAAAAGAGTCAGACATGAAAGGTCACATATTATATGATTCAATTTATATGAAATATCTGGAACAGATCAATCTATAGAGACAAGACACAGATCAGTGTTGGCAAGGGGTCAGGATGGGTGGAGAATGGGAAAATTGCTTAATGGGTATGGGGTTTGATTTGGATTGACAAAAGTGCTCTGGAATTACGGAGCGGTACTGGTTGTAGAATATTGTGAATGGACTAGATATCACTCAATTATTCACTTTTAAATGGTTAATTTTATGTTATATCAATTTCACCTCAAAAATTATTTTTAAAATGTATGGTCAAAAGACTAATACACTTCACCAAAAAAAAAGATATATGATATGAGAGGCAACACACATGTGAAAAGAGCATCACCATTATTAGTTATCAAGGAAATATAAATTAAAGCTTCAGTGAGATACCATTTTACACCCACTGAAATGTCTGAAAGAAAAACGAAGTATGACCGAAAAACATTAAATATTAGGGAAATGTGGAGGAACTGACACTTCTCATATTTTGCTGATGGGAATGTCAAATAGTTCAGCCACTTTGAAGAAGCCACTTTCTTATAAAGGTAAGCATACAGGCAGTGTATGACCCATCGGTTCCACTCTAATCATGTACCCAAGGTACATGAGCACATATGTCCATAGAAATGACTTGTTCAGAAAAATTCATAGCAGCTTAATTCATAAGAGCCCCAAACCAGAGAGAATGCAACTGTCCATCACTAGAAAAATAGATTAAAACAACAACAGCAACAACAATCCCCTGTCATAGACTCATACAATAAATTACCGGTCAGCAAGAAAAATGAACACACTAAGATCCACACAACAGTGTGGATGAATCTCAACAAGGGCATTGTAAGAGAGATCGGTTGGGCACACAAAGGAATATAGTGATTAATTCATTATATAATGTCCATGAACTTCCACAATATACTGTCATATCAAAAAGAGGGTTTTTTGGGGGGGGTGCATTAAAAGGGGAGGAAAGAATGATCTGAGGTGATGAAATGCTCGATAGAGTGTTAGTTGCTTGAATATAAAGAATTTCCAAAATTCATAGGGCTGAACACTTATGATTTGTACATATTTTACACTGACGATGATATTTTTCCTTTGTTAATCAGTGTGATTTTTTTTCACATATTTCTAACACAACTGATTTTATGACATTAAGTTGCTCTGGACAATAATGTCTTAGCTATTACCCCTTCTGTAACAGGATTATATATATCCAGTTTGAATATATATTTTGCTGTTTTTCTTTCAGAGAGGAGTATCATACCTGTGCCCAGTCTCATTTGGCACACTAATAATCATGCACCTGCTGATTTGCCATCATATGACATAATTTCCTAAAGTGCCACCTGCGATCGAACATATTGTACCGCCTCAATGTAAAAACTTTATGAATATTAAAAACAAATGCTTCTGCTTCCTTGTATGTACTTGGCTTCACATTCTACTCGCCGTGCCTAACCCAGGTGTTGATTTAAAATTCAGTGGCACAAAACGATTATCTATCATTCTAAATTATCTCATATTCTTTTAATCCTTGATGCCTCTAAGACCAAAGCCTGGAAAACACTTCCTTTCCAATTGACCATATAGCACATTTTGTCATTAAAAGCTGATGCTTCATCATTTGGAATTTCATTCTAAACAAAGATTCATAAGTGAGCCTTCTAGCAGCTGCCTTGTCAGGTTTGTGAAAGGGAAAAATTAAATCTACTATATTTATTCCAAGCTTCCTCTGTAATGGATCTCATATGAGAGCTTAATTTTATTTTCTGTTTATCAGAAATAAGGCCTATCAAAGACATGGTATGCAGGTAATTATGTAAAGCCATCACACAGATGGTGGATAATAAGAAGAAATTGTTGATGAAAATCTGTCCCTTTAACAAGCAAAGAGAAATGGCATTTGACTCTCCTTCTTATAAATGTTAATACCTAGTGCTTGGTTGTACTTCCACTTAACCAGAAAAAAGAGATCTGGCATTGATAGTAATTTGAAAGGGTGAAATAATGCACAGCCCTTCCTTTATTCTATCAGCATAGCCGAGAGTGATTGATAGAGAATGCATAGATGATAGATAGATGATAGATAGATAGATAGATAGATAGATAGATAGATAGATAGATGATAGATAGATAGATAGATGACAGATATGTAAGTACATATATGCATGAATACATACATACATAGACAGATAGATACATAGATAATTAAAATCGTCAAACAGAATGCTGCCACACACTCATGAATAGTCTTCTATGAATGACATTTACCCTTCTTAAACAATTTTTTAAGGTTAACTTCATGGGTGCAGATTGTGGCATTGGCCACTGACTTAATTTTTGTCTCATTTATAGTGTTACTGTTAAAATGGTAGACGTGAAAAATCATTAGTCCAAATATTCGTTCATTTCTTCATTTAGAAGTACTTTTAAAGAGACTGACATGTTCCAGGCACTGTGTGAGTTGTGAATAAGACCAACTGGGGTTCTACACATGGAACCTGATGAGTAGCACAGAAAATGAACAGATGGATATAAGTCTCTGAGATGAGATTAAATTCATCAAACATGTATTCACTCAGTCAGTATTTACTGAAGACTTACTATCTGCCAGCCCGAGGTGGGAGAGTGGGACTGAAAGGAAAACAGCTATGAGGAGATTCAATCCAGGGAGACTAGAATCAACATTTTCAACCTCTCCAAATTTAAATGTGTTAATATAAGTAAAGTTCTCACCACTATGATTGTCACTTATTAGGCGTAAAATTAATGTTAGTTACAATAGTAGAAGTGTAAGTTGTCATCATCATCCTCATCATCATCTTCTTCATCCTTATCATCCTCCTCCTCATCATTGTCATCATCCTCCTCCTCATCATCATTGTCATCATCCTCCTCCTCCTCATCTTCATCCTCATCATCCTCATAGTCATCATCATCTTCATCCTCATCATCCTCATCATCATCATTGTCATCATCCTCCTCCTCATCGTCATCATCATCTTCATCCTCATCATCCTCCTCATCATCATCATTGTCATCCTCCTCCTCCTCCTCATCTTCATCCTCATCATCCTCCTGCTCCTCATCATTGTCATCATCCTCATTGTCATCATCGTAATTGTTAAACCCACAGTACCTATTAAGCTTTTTTTCCTAGTTCACATTTGTACCGCCACCATTCTGCCTTTAGGGAAAAAACCAAATGGTTGAAACAACCATAAAACGAACAAAATTTCTATTATCATTTTTTGTGATATATTCTGAGATAACGTCATTAATAATCAAGTGGAAATAAAGAGTCAAAAATAATGATCAGAAAAGCAGATGGCATCAACGGTGCAAAATGGGAATGAAATTTATTAGTTAAGATACATTTTAATGTTATATTTAGAATATTGATGTGCAGACAAATGTGTGTAGACACTTGTTTAGAGCATTTTTTTTTTGGAATTATTGAGAGACCCACTCCCTATCAAATGCCAATTTGAATCAATCACTTAGAAAGATAATTGGTATAAAGGTAGGAATGAGGGACCATTAAATCAATGCAATGTTATTATAATAATTTAAAATGTAATTTTAGAATGACTTATGAGAGATTTTCTTAATCTTGATGCTGTTGGCCTTTGGGGTCAGGTGACTATTTGGGGAGTTCTGTTTTGTGCATCGTACATATTTAGCAGCATCCCTGACCTGTACCCATTAGGAGCCACTAGCATCCCCCCTGCAGTTGTGACAACCAAAAATGTCCCAGAGGAGCAATATTGCCATCTATTGAGAACCACTGACTATGAAGCAATGATCAAGAAGAATAGGCGTATAGGCCTCTGTAACTTAGAAAACCAGAAGTCTTCGAGAAATGGTTCATGCATAAGAATCTCTGCCCAACCCGATCGAAACTATGGCTGAGCATGACTAGGGAAAAAAATCAAAATGTTAATTATTTAGATTTGGTGTTCTGAAACCATTTGAATATAACCTGAAATATATGCACAGGCTGAAACAAATGAAAGCAGTCAGAAAAATCTCCAGAAAATGTAAAATGGTGAATATTTTTAAAAAGTGAGCAATCCTATAATTTAGTGATAATAGAGAGTCTTAATTATGAATTTTGTTTCTTTCCGCACATGTCTAAATGTTGTACTTCTTGGATTACAACTATAAAGCAAAGTTATCAGATATAAATTTTGTCTATGCAATCATATTTTTACTTTCTGTTAAAAGATCAAACATACGTATGCAAAACAGGTGAGTGTCCCCTTTCTCAATTATCTGAATAGCGTTTATCTCTACAAACTAAACTTAATGAAACACCTGGTGTCTTTAAGAGATTTAAACAATTTTCCAGGCATTTTATCAGTAATTTCCACTCATTTCAAGTACAGAAATTTCCCAACTGGTTAGGACTTATTTATGTTAATTGTAACTTTCACTTAAAGTATTTTTAAGGTGGGCAGAGAGGGCAGTGTGAAGTTCCTACCAATTCTTTAGTTTTAAGAAATAAATTAAAATGACAGACACATCAGTATTGTTAACATAAAGATGTTAAAACAAATACTGAAAATCCAAATTATTTTGGAGTTTGCAGTGGCCAATACCAATTCATTTTGATATTATATTTATGTGGCAGAGGGTGGAATTAAGTGTGGGATTGAGACTTGTTCCTGTGTGTTGTTAAAATCAGTCCCTGGCCCCCTGCTACCCCATCCCTGTGTGTAGATTTAGGCTCACTTTCCCGTATCCTTCTACACTGGTCTTAATCCACTTTGAACATTGACCATGGACCTCCTCACTATAATTTCAACCAGATAGTCCCAAATATGCTCTTAAGAATATTAATAACAGAAGATTCTTATAAGCCTTAAAGAGGGGAAAAAAAAAAAAAAAAAATTTGCCTTTTTTTGCATTTTGCGGGGGGGGGGGGATACCAGATTTTATTAAGAAAAAGGAATTTCTTTCAAGGAAAAGAAAATGTGAGCTCTTTTTCAGTGTGTATGAAACTGACAATCCATGGTATAAAAACAATGATGATTCCAAATATGTAAAGAATTTAGACATAACGTTTCCAAACATTGTGTCATGAGCATATGGAATGCATTGACCAAAATCGCCATCAAAGCAAACCTAAATGAGCTTACAAATCAGACATTTTTACATCAGGAAGAGGATTACGGCATACAACGGCAAGTCAGCAAACAGAATTATAACAAAAGTGGACAGACTCTTTGAGACACATGGCATTTTCAGTTCATCCATCTAAAATATAAATCTATACTTTTAATTAAAATATGCCTCCCAAAGCCAGTGCACATGGCTTAGCATGCTTAGAATTATACTGGGCTTGGCCTAGGGCATAATTTATATAGGTGGTTCGAGTCCTTGGCTCACTAATGAAAAACATGTGATACTAGAAGGAAAATTGGGAGCAATTTCTATCATGCCAGTTAAGACTAACATTAATTTTACTGGGAAACTTAGTGTCCTGTTAGCAAAATGAAGTCTGCAGTTCAGTAGATCAGAGTCAAAATATGCACACATCTACTGGGAGAGCATGCATTAAGTATTTTAACAACCTCATTTCATACTTTCAGATTGGATGCTGGCTTGGGCCTAGACACAAGGATTCTTCTGTGCTGCCTGAACGGTGGTCTCCAAGCTCATCCCAGGGGGCTGCTGCAGGCAGGGATCTTCATTGACTCTTTCTTGCCTCCTGAAACCTCTTCCTTCTCTTCCCACTTGTCCCTGGCCGATGCACAGATACTGTAAAAAGGAATGTTTTCTTACTGCTTCTCATTTTCTGGGAGGCAAAACTATACTAGACACTATGAAGTGTTTTATAACACACTGATATATTAAATCTTAATGAAAACACAAAGAAGTCAGTTTTTTTGTATTCATTTTACAGATAACTGTTCACACAGTGGCCCTTGTTTTTTGATCCCTCTGCTTATATGACCATTTATGTTGCAGACGCTGTGCCAAGTACTTTCATCCTTACAAAATTCTGAGAGATGATGGTTCATGTTACTGTTCTGGGTTGAATTGTGTCCTCTCGTTCATGTGTTGAAGCTGTAACCACAGTATTTCAGAATGTGACTTTATTTGGAAATAGGGTCCTTGCAGATGTAACTACTTAAGATAAGGCAAACCTGAGGAGGGTGGCCCCTTATCCAATAGGATTGCTGTTTTTCCAAAAAAGGGGAAACACACAGGGAGAACACTATGTAAAGATGAAGGCAGAGATCAGGATGATGCATTTACAAGCCAAGGGACACCCGGCATTGTCAAAAAATCATGGGAAACATGGAACCACATGGGAGGGGCAGGGACCTGCTTTGCTCTCAGGAGGAATTGACATCTTCATCTTGGATGTCTAGCCTCCAGAACTGTGAGCCAACAAAGTTTGGTTATTCTAAATCACCCTTTTTATGTACTTTGTTATGGGAGACACAGGAAAACTAGTACAACTATATAAAAGTAATACAACTGATACCATTTTATAATTGGAAAGATGGAGGCCCTTGAAGGTCACAATGCCAACCTAGGCCTAAAAGTCGGACTGTCCAGGCTAAGTCCAGCAGCTTCAGAACACACAGTCTTCCTCCTTCACTTTCCTTCTCTGTAGCTTTCTTAAAAAAAAAAAAAAAAAAGTATTTATTTAAGAGAGAGAGTGAGAGAGCACACAAGCAGGGGGAGGGGCAGAGGGAGATGCAGACTCCCTGCTGAGCAAGGATCAGGACATGGGGCTCAATCCCAGGACCCTGGGATCATGACCTGATCTGAAGTCAGACACTTAACAGACTGAGCCACCCAGGTGCCCCTGTAGGTTTCTTTCTACCTAACTCTGCCCAGCATAGTATCCCGGGAATTGTCAATCACTCTTCCCAGGCCTAGAACTCGGACAATTGATTTGTTGGCAGAAGCTGAAGACAAGACATTTGAGTCAGTAGTGTTTTTCTCAAGGAAATCTATTAAAGGTGATATAAAAACTAGTTCTTAGCAACACAGCTCTTACCCCACAGAAACCAAGAGCCTGGCTTCTTCCCTTCCCACCGCCCGTGCCTGTCCCCACCGCAAACACCCTCTCTGGGTAGTATAGACCCATCTTTTACTAAGCCATGCTCTCGTGCCTGCTCTGAATGGCCTGGGAAGGTTTAACACTTACTCAGCGCTTCACAACGGTCTTGTGGGAGGGGTGGTGGACAGATAGTGAGCAACGTTATACTTTACCTTCTGTTTAGGCATGGGTCATGAAGAGGGTTATCCCAAGTCTCTTTGATAGTCCCTTATTCATATATCAGTCTACAAAGAGCAGGGGAGCAGCGGTGAGTATCCCCCCCATGGGTGACGCGCCTTGAGGATCACGTGCTTTTGCTAATTCTGCCTGGCAAGCTTAGGTGGCTTCTTAATATCCAGCCATTCCCAGAGACCTTCTGCCATCCCAGGAGTCGATTCTACTCTCAGCACTTACTCTGTTTTCCTTTCCTTCCTTCTCCCCACCACTCTCCACTCCTATTATCTGTCTACAGCATCTTTCCCTTCTCTTCCTGGCATTCCCGCTGGATGAGGTGTTGTTCAGTGCTTTCTCCACACCAGCGACACTTGTTTTGTCGCTGGGCTTTTTTTTTTTTTTTTCCTTCTTATCACAGACCTGGTTAACCATCTGCTCCCAATCTTTCTTTCTTTTTTTTTTTTTTTGAGTAGAGGGGTGTTATTCTTGAATCCTCTGCCATTCTGATAATTGCATCTCTGTGACACACCCTTTCTCTTTTACTTACTGCCAAGACTAATTTATTTATTTTTTTTATTTTTTTTTAATTTATATTATCTTAAAAATAAAAATACTGGGATGCCTGGGTGGCTCAGTTGGTTAAACGTCTGCCTTCTGCTTAGGTCATGATCCCAGGGTCCTGGGATCGAGTCCCATATCGGGCTCCTTGCTCAGCAGGGAGCCTGCTTCTCCCTCTGCTTGCTGTTCCCCCTGCTTGTGCTCTCTCTCTCTGACAAATAAATGAATAGATCTTTAAAAAAAATAAAAAGAATAAAGATACTGACATTTCGAATCTGTCTTCAGTGGCCAACGGATCTTTGGAGAAAAACTATTGTTGCCCTTAGACATTTGATTCAGTGGCTTCATCCACCTGGTATTTGAAGAAGTTATGGGGCAAACTGCAAAAGCATAAGCTATAGAAGCTGTAGCTCCTAGCAAGGTTCCTGTGCCTGCATGACAATTCAGTTGCTGCACTAATAACCATTCCAGGGTTCGAGAAAGGACACAGCCTTGAACTATGATGAAGTCAGAGTGTAAATGACACGGAGTCCCCACCCCCACCCCCGCCCTGCCAAAGGGGCAGGAGGAAAACATCCTGCATGTGGAGGTGGGGTCCTTCCACCCCCCCCGCACCACAATGGTGACACTGCCTTGTCACGGATATGTCACATGATCCCAATCATGTTGCTCTGGTGTTTGCATCTGAAAAATAAAAGACCTTGGATTGCACAGTTTGTAAAGTCTCTCGGCATGTCTAAAGAAAATCCATTTTAAATTGTCAAAACCTGTTTTTTACATGGTTTTTAAAAATCCACCAAGAAATAATAGGATAAATATGATAAAGAAGAAAAGAGAGAATAATAAAGACCCCCAAAGATGAGAGATAATACCGAATCACTTAAAACTATTACATACTC
Source organism: Phoca vitulina (assembly GCF_004348235.1). NCBI lineage: Eukaryota > Metazoa > Chordata > Mammalia > Carnivora > Phocidae > Phoca > Phoca vitulina. The sequence goes on from NW_022589708.1 coordinate 6,887,607, forward strand.
CCACTTCGAGAAAGTATGTCAGAAGTTACACAGCAGGCATGTCAGGAAAAGATGCACAGGGCATCTGCACCCCACGGTCAGGACTGAGGAGGAGAGCAAGCAGCAGGAGCGAGGGCTGACCACGTGAGAAAGGGTTGGACTGCATTTCATTCAGAGGAAAATCACAGCTGAAAAGGAGAAAGAGGTTTCATAAATTGTGAAATGAAAAACTATAGATTTAATTACCAAATAGATTGGATTTTGAATGTGGGAGCTATCACATGGTAAGGCATTTGTCTGCAGGATGAAGTTGATCAATATGGGAGGCTAAGAGACTCTCTCCTCTGTCTCTCTCAGAAAACCTGCCGTCCACCCGGAGGCTGTCCGCACTGTCACAGAGTCACCTGGTGAGCACAGGGACGAGTGAGTTCCTCTCTTGTGAACTTCAGAAAGTTGTCTTCTCACTTTTGGAGATTGCAACTCTTTATACCATCAAAATTCAGTGAGAACAATCCCCACGGATACTTACCTTATTAGAAATTACAACTGACAAAACTATAAATGTTTGTTTACAAATTAACAGAAAATAATGATAAAGCCATAAAGTGTTATAATAAATATAATATTTTCATGAAAAATAACTATGAAAACAGTGAAGAGGATGGAATTGCATTCCATATTTGCAAATCTCTTTAATGTTCAGCTTAATTGAAGCTAGCTGGATGCTCACATTTGTTTTGCATTCAATCTGCAGCAGTATGTGTTTTGATTGAATTATATGATTAAAATCCAGCTTCAAACAGATATATAGTATTTTAGTGGCTATTTCAAATCATTGGGGATATTTTTTTTTGATGCTACAAAATGGTGGGTTTTTTTAAAAGGTTAGTTGCAACTAAAACCATAATAAACGCTTCATATGATGATACATTAAAATCCATTGATCTGTCTGGCACTTTGAATGAATCTTTTATCCATGCATGTTTTATGAATTATGCATTGGTCATTTGGAAAGTATTAGTTCACTCAATTATTCACATCTTCCAAATGTTGACACATTTCATTATACAATTTTTAAAAATCACATTTGTTACTATCACCACTGAGTAGAAGAGTCTAAGTGTAGGGAACTTGTCAAACTCATGATGGCAAAGACAAATTTTCCAAATTTTAATTTTTGCCTCTTAAGTTCAAATTTTATCATTCATCAACCATACCACAAGTTATTTTTATTGAAGTAGCAGCCTTGTTTTTTCTCATTTCCCAGAAAATGTTTGCCAAATTACCCTAGTATAAATAAGCATAGTTTGTCTATAAGTGACTGAACCCAAAGCATTAGTTTAAATATTTGCTAATAAGTTTAATAGGTTAGCAGGTATAAGACTTATGGCTCGGTTGATGGCTTCAAAACCCCAAGGGTGGGCTTTCTTCTTTCCCAGAATTCTTTTCTGTAATCCCCTAGGCTGAAAATCCCATTTTTATAGCTAGAACATGCTGAAGTGTTGATTCCGCTTTAATCCAGAGCCCAGTGCATGTATATTGGAGTCTGTGCTAGTGCATGAAGCAAGTACTTTCTTCGTCATGCACTTGGCCCCACATTTGGAGTTATCAGGGTTAGATATGGGTTATGCAAAGAAATGAAGGAAGGGTGGAAGGAAGGAAGGAAGGAAGGTAAAGAGGGAGGTAGGGAGGGAGGAAGGAAGATAGGGAGGGAGGGAGGAAGGAAGGAAGGAAAGAAGGGAAGGAGCTAAGGAAGGAAGAGAAGGAGAAAATTAAGGAAAAAAGGAAAGAAGGAAGGGTGGGAGGGAATGAAAGAAGGATGAAGAGCAACAAACTAGGTTGAATCTGGTAGATATATTTGGAGATGAGGGTTCAGATTCTAGAGTCAGACTTTTTCATGTCATATCCAGGCTGCAACAGTCACTTGATTGTTTAAGAAGAAAGACTCTTGGGCCTCTGTGTCTGAGTTTCCTTGTTTGTTAGCTGTGGTAAATAGTGGCACTTACCTCCTAAGATTGTTGTCAACATTAATTGAAATGGCACATGGAAAGTGTTTGGCAGTTGGTAATGATCAGTAAATGATAGCTGGCTTTATTACTAATGACTGCAAAAGTGTTCGTGATCCTCAGGTTTTTATTGAGAAAGGAGAAAGATTGCTGTCTGTCTCCCTCCAACAAACAGGGCATTGTTTTCAGTTATTCTAAGCACATGAAGAGATCATCACTATGTGTCTGGCCTTCATAGTAGTTTTTGCATGGGTCAAGTGTGTTCCTTTACAACAGAGGTTCTTATTATCACATGGGTCACTCACCTTGAGGAGCCAACTTCTTTGGGATAAGTATGTTTAGGCAAAGAGAGCATTAGACTGCCATTCTCTGGGCCATAGTGGATTTGTCCATGTTTTAGAAATGGTAAAATAGCATAGACAACCCTGAAGCAGGGAGCGTCTTAAAGAGGGAAAAACTGGCAGTGGGAATTCTAGTTAGGAGGCCATTCTATGAGGGCAGGGAAAGTTGACAAGAGCCTAGCCAAGCCAGTAGCAGGACAGATAGAAGAAGGGATGCACTCGGGAGACAGTGAAGCACCACTTTCATTTTATTTATTCTCATATTCCTCAAACACATCATCCACTCATTATCCTCTCATTCTTGAGTTGCAGGTTAAATATCATGTGTCAAGAAGTTCTGAGGGTGGGAAGCACTGGCTGAGATTCTAACGTAAATTAATACACTGTCACTTCTTATATTCTTACACCTCCATTACAGGCCCCTCCACCTGTTCGTTGCAATGGTGTATGTTCTGTGATTAAAATGTCAGTCGCCAACATTACTCTTACACAGTGTCCTCATCATACTGTCAATCTCTCCCAAGCCTTTGTGCCTCCTCCAAATCCCTGCTTCAGGTGCTCAAAACCCACAGATTTCTAATCAGCTCAGTTAAGATCACCTGCATTTTCTCAGTTCATTTCATTTTTCCTTAAGATACCATATTTGCAGGCATTGGTCTTTCATATTTTCAGCATTCAAAGGTCTATTTAATGTCACTTTCCTCCTGAAACCTTTCTATAGCCAGAAAAAAGAGTCTATCCAACATAGGATCTAACCTAAATCAAGCTATTCCTTTCCCTGTTATCAATAAATATGTATAGCATTTCCTGGCCATATTCATACAATATATAAAATAAAATGAATAAAATTTCTGTATTTGAATTTTTGGAGCTACCTTGTCAACCTCTCAAATGAGTCAGCAGCTTGAATATGCACTTCTAAGCCCTAAATAAGATATTTCTATTTCCTACATACAAGTGATGAAAAAAAGAATATATAACCTTGAAGAAAATTAGTTGCCAAGATTTCTTCATTCTATTCCAAGATTAATACTTCAAAATGTTTAAATACTTTCACTAAGAATATTGAATCATGAACATTTGATATTAAACATTTTCATTTTCAGGAAGTGTAAAAAGGATGGCTTCTATGATAAGGGCATAGAAACCACTGCATTTATTATTCAGCAAAATCAAAGGACAGGATGAAGAACGGGGATGAAATTCATGTGCTCAAGTTCAGAATTTGTCCCCTAAAAATAGGTTTTGGAGAAAATCTTTATATATTTTTAAAGATTTTATTTATTTATTTGAGAGACTGAGAGTGCGAGCAAGAGAGTACAAGCAGGGGGTGAAACAGAGAGAGAGGGAGAAGCAGACTTCCCACTGAGCAGAGAGCCTGATGTGGGGCTCGACCCCAGGACGGGGGATCATGACCTGAGCCGAAGGCAGCTGCTTAACCAAACTGAGCCACCCAGGCGCCCTATTTTATTTTTTAAGGTAAATTATTATAATTGTCATTTTCCCACTATTGTAGTAAATAGTAAATCAATAACAGGGAAAATAATTCCTATCCCCTAAAAAAGCAATTTAAATCAATGATGTCTACATTGATCTTACTCAGAAAATTGAGTGATTTCTACCTCCTCTTCCCAACTTGTTGCCTCTGGTTTCTCACATATATTTTTCATATTTTCTTTACTAAAACCACAGAATGGGAAAAAAAAAAGAGATGAAATCTGCAGATATATCTAAGGTTATTCATTAGCTTTGTCAAAATACTTTCCTGAAAAGTTTAATGTGTTTACCCTTTCATGAGCTGTGGACAAGAAAACCCACCTTACCAGTCTTTTCAACATTTGCACATTATGGGTTTTCTTTTAAAGTTATGATAAAGAACTTTGATTTTTTTTAAATAGTAAGTTATCAGAATATAGAGATGGTAGACTTGTTCCTTTTGTTCCTGTCCTGGGACCAGCCATCCTTTTGGAAGCTTATGACCAGAGTATATGCAGCTAGTTTGCATGACAGTGTGATGAGGTGATTTCAAAAGTAGAAGAAATCACCCCCCAAAGCAGAGAATTCATGAATTTTGTGCTAGCATTGTATCCCAAGGTTGACTGACTGATTAGCACAGGGTCCTAATGGAGGTAATATTTGTTTAATCTGTATGCATCCCATTACATCTATTCTGATCCTCTGCAGCCAGCAATTTCTCTAACCCTAGCCAGCATCCAGGCTGCAGGAAACTCATGGCAAAATAGTATAAAAACTTAATACTAAGCAAGATTCTATTCTAGAAAAAGTATTTTGAAAGAAATATATATTATAATTAGGTATAAGATACAAAGGAATAACTTGAAATCATTCAACACCCCTACCAGTTAATAATAGGGTATTTGTTATATAAATGAGGAGTTTATATTATTATAATCTCCATGTTGATGAGAGATTTAAAATACTCTCTCACTGCATTTGATTTATAACTCACCAAAATAATAAATGAAACTAAATATTTTACCAACATTATGGACATATATCTCTTTGAATCATTCATACAAAATTATGCTCTGAATAAAATCATATTATATTAACTCTTGTTTGAAGGAGACTATAAAACACATGCCCACAAAGTGCTTTCACATATGGACTGAAGAAGATTGTGGGAATCATAATACAGTTATTTCATGCTAGAGGTGTAGAAAATGGTGCTCAGAGAAATAAAGATCGAAACAATATAGAATTCTGTTAAATCACCCTAGAAAATTTTGGTCTAAGTGAGAAATATAATTTCTAATTTCTAATAAAACATAATCTTTATATTAGCTTAAATATTATTTGATTTCAACATTCTTATTAAATGCATCACCAAAAATGTATAAAAGCAAAATAGTTTTTAAAAAGGTCAAAAGAAGTGTTAGCATGCATTCAGTTATAATTGAAATTAAATAGTCTCTAAAAACATGCTGCTTATTTATTATCACGTATTCATTATCATGATTGTATTTTAGTATTAAAGTATAAAATTAAGTACATTCCTACACAAAGAATGAACACGGTTCACTTTCTGACCCAAAGCCAGTGACATGAGTATATTCCATTGCCAGTCTCTCTCAAAGCCTCTCTCTCTCTCAATCTCTTTCTGTGTGTGTGTGTGTGTGTGTGTGTGTGTGTGTGTGTGTGTGTTTGCATCTTTCTTTGTCTATCAACATTTTTCTCTTCCTTTAGATGAAAATGAATTTACATTTACTATTGGGACTTAAAGTAGAAACTGCTATTTCACTGACTTTTTTAATTAAGTTTCTAATTTTAATTCTAATATAGTTAGCATACAGTGTTATCTTAGTTTCAGTTGTATAATATAGTGATTCAACAATTCTGTACATTCCTTAAAACACACAAGTTACCCTGATTGAATCATGAATTTTGAATCTAAGAAACAGGAAATCTTCTTAGACCAATAACAAGAATAAAAGTTGAATTAGGAATCAAAAATCTCCCAGCACAGAAAAGCCCAAAACTATAGTTTCCCTGGTGAATTCCACCAAATATTAAAAAAAAAAAAATAATGACAATCTTTATCAAAATCTTACAAATAATGGAATACAGGGAAAACATTCAAAATCATTCTATGAGACCAATACTACCCTGATACCAAATCAGGACAAAACAATACAAGGACAAAAAAGTCTAGTTTGTCTTGATATAAGTGTTGCTACTCCGACTTTCTTTTGATATCCATTTGCATGATAAATATTTCCCCAATCCCTGATTTTCAATCTGCTGGTGTCTTTAGGTCCAAAATGGCTCTCTGTAGGCAGCATATAGATGAGTCTTATTTTTTTATCCATTCTGAAACTCTATGTCATTTAATTGGAGCATTTAGTCCATTAACATTCAAAGTAATTACTGATAGATACCTATTTATTGCCATTTTATTACTTGTTTTGGATGTTGTTTCTGGATATTTTCTCTGATCCTTTCTTGTCTTTGTCACTTTTGGTCTCTCCTTTACACTCAGAGTCCCCTTTAATATTTCTTGCAGGGCTGGTTTAATGCTCATGGACTCCTTTAGTTATCTTTTGTCTGGGAAACTCTTTATCTCCCCCTCTATTCTGAATGATAGACTTGTTGGATAGAGTATTCTTGGCTGCAGATTTTTTTCCCATTCAGCACTTTGAATATATCATGCCATTCTCTTCTGGCTTGCTCAGTTTCTGTTGTGAAATCTCCAGCTAGCCTTATGGGTTTTCCCTTGTAAGTTACTGATTTCTTTAGTCTTGCTGCTTTTAAGATTTTTCCTTTATCGCTGTATTTTGCAAATGTAATTACAATAGGTCTTGGTGTTGGCCTGCTTTTGTTTATTTTGATAGGAGTTCTTTGCCTCCTGGATCTGAATGTCCATTTCCTTCCCCAGATTAGGGAAGTTTTCAGCTATTATTTCTTGAAATAAATTCTCTGCCCTCTTTCTCTCTCTTCTTCTGGTACTAGTATACTGTGAATGTTATTATGTTTGATGGAGTCACCAAGTTCCTTAAGTCTATTCTTTTTTTTTTTTTTTTTTAAAGATTTTTTTT